>NW_017307078.1:696175-749135 GCF_000935625.1 Nanorana parkeri | reverse complement strand
TAATCCACCACTGGCTGTATCCTATCTAGTCTCTCTGTATTCTTTGATTTTCTGAAACATGCAAGAGTCTGAATGTCCAGTCTTTAACAGCTATCACTCTTACTCTATAACGTAAAGGATTTATAATTCTTTCATATTTAGCTATTTAGCTTTAACTTTTAGCTGGAGTGTCAGGGACAATGACTCCCTGCCGCCTGCTTGAACTCATACACTGAACCCTCAGAAGATGGAAGATAGCAATTGAGGTCAAGCAGTTGACTGGTCAGAAACTGTCTGTCTTCAGGTGACCTCTGAGCTTCTGACTTCCTCAACTAAAGCAGTTCCCGTGATTTTATCTTGAAGGGCTCAGGGTTTGTTCAGAATGTGCTGTGTGTCTGGGGTCGACTGCTGTCACTGAATGCAGCAAATCCCTTGCAATCCTGAATAGGAGCCCCTTACCCCCTCCCCTTATCCTGATTACTTGCCGCCTACACTCTGATTGGCTTTTTATGGCTAATTGCAGTACAGAAGTGTCTTTTTATGGCTTTAACTGTGCTAATGACAGTTAATGAATTTCCCTGCTCACTGTATGTAATACCGAAGGAAGGAGACAGTCATGTATTGTGGCTGGACGCAGATAGGTGCTTTAGCCACACAGACCTTATTAGCGCTCTTTTTGCAATGCAGTTGATGGACATCCAGCTATTGTCAAGTGCCTGGACCACTGGAAAGTGTAGTACCAAGACATTTCATTAAGTTTAAATGGATATTTTCATGAAATCACTGGTAAAGCTTAAAAAGAAGGTAGATAGATTTAAAGTAAGATCCTTCTGATAGCTGTAAGTCATTAGTTTAGAAAAGCCTTTCTCAACCTTTTAACTCCAGGGGATCCCTTGAAATATTTTCAGGTCTCAGGTAATGCCTTTTAAAAATAATTATACCTACAGTTCGTGGTATATTAGCATGATCATTACATTTTAGAACTTTATAGTAGATCTAATATGATTTGATGTTGCAATCCCTATGGTAAGTCACCAATCTTGTTGTTGTTATTGGTGCTGTGACAAGGAGGAGAGTAGGTACATCATCAGGGTCATTATTCTTTGCCATTTTGCTGATGAGCCCACAGGGCCTTAGACACCCCTAGTTTCAGATCAAAGGAAAATATAAATATACTGACGTCAAAAGCATTGCTGAGGGTCGAATGCCAGAGGAGGATCTTCTCCCAGAAACTGCTATATGTGTGACAGGATCACTATTTTCCATTGAAGTCCACAGTGAGATGATGCAGCTTTCATTAATCTTGATTTGCCAGCCATAACTTAAAGTTTAGTTTTCTTGGGCCACAAGAACTTCCATGCCTGCAGCAGGATGTATCTCTGCCAAAATATCAGAGCATTACCTCTCTAGTAATTCTTCAGGACTTGAAAGTTTGCTAATCACCTCTTTATTGAGATGGCGCTGTGCTGCGGGCATCAGCTAAGGGCCTGTTGTACTGCAGTAAAATGCGTGATGTTGATGTTGCTGCATGCCAAGAAAAGTACCTTCTACCATAAAAAAGCTGTTCTTGTGCTCCAGTCGTGAATTAGCCTTGGTGAGATGATTTCATCTTATCAGACAGGAGGAAGGATTTCTCTCCCACGGTGATCATCTCCTCTTCCCTTCACCTCTTCCACAGCGATCATCTCCTCTTCCCTTCACCTCTTCCACAACAATCATCTCCTCTTCCCTTCACCTCTTCCACAGCGATCATCTCCTCTTCCCTTCACCTCTTCCACAGCAATCATCTCCTCTTCCCTTCACCTCTTCCACAGTGATCATCTCCTCTACCCTTCACCTCTTCCACAGTGATCATCTCCTCTTCCCTTGACGTCTTCCACAGCGATCATCTCTTCCCTTTACCTCTTCCACAGCAATCATCTCCTCTTCCCTTCGCCTCTTCCACAGCGATCATCTCCTCTTCCCTTCACCTCTTCCACAGTGATCATCTCCTCTACCCTTCACCTCTTCCACAGTGATCATCTCCTCTTCCCTTGACGTCTTCCACAGCGATCATCTCTTCCCTTTCCCTCTTCCACAGCAATCATCTCCTCTTCCCTTCACCTCTTCCACAGCGATCATCTCCTCTTCCCTTCACCTCTTCCACAGCGATCATCTCCTCTTCCCTTCACCTCTTCCACAGCAATCATCTCCTCTTCCCTTCACCTCTTCCACAGTGATCATCTCCTCTACCCTTCACCTCTTCCACAGTGATCATCTCCTCTTCCCTTGACGTCTTCCACAGCGATCATCTCTTCCCTTTACCTCTTCCACAGCAATCATCTCCTCTTCCCTTCGCCTCTTCCACAGCGATCATCTCCTCTTCCCTTCACCTCTTCCACAGCAATCATCTCCTCTTCCCTTCACTTCTTCCACAATGATCATCTCCTTCACCTTTTTCACAGTGATCATCTCCATTTCCCTTCCACAGTGATCATCTCCTCTTCTCTTCCACAGTGATCATCTCCTCTTCCCTTCCCTATCTTCCACAGTGATCATCTCCTCTTCCCTTCCCCTCTTCCACAGTGATCATCGCCTCTTCCTTTCCCCTCTTCCACAGTGACCATCTCCTCTTCCCTTCGCCTCTTCCACACTGATCATCTCCTCTTCCCTTCTCCTCTTCCACACTGATCATCTCCTCTTCCCTTCGCCTCTTCCACACTGATCATCTCCTCTTCCCTTCACTTCTTCCACAATAATCATCTCCTCTTCCCTTCACCTCTTCCACAGTGATCATCTCCTCTTCCCTTCCACAGTGATCATCTCCTCTTCTCTTCCCCTCTTCCACAGTGATCATCTCCTCTTCCCTTCCCCTCTTCCACAGTGATCAACTCCTCTTCCTTTCCCCTCTTCCACAGTGACCATCTCCTCTTCCCTTCGCCTCTTCCACAATGATCATCTCTTCCCTCCCCCTCTTCCACAGTGATCATCTCCTCTTCCCTTCCCCTCTTCCACAGTGATCATCTCCTCTTCCCTTCCTCTCTTCCACAGTGATCATCTCCTCTTCCCTTCCCCTCTTCCCAAACCTCTCTTATGACAGAGTCACTTTAACATGGAAAAATACTTGTACATCTGATGCCAGGTCCACAATAATGGTTCCTGCTACAATGCACCTTCCCTGTTGGTTATAAGCTGACTGAGTGCCTTCTATTTTCTCTTTCTAAAAGTCAGGACACTACGTAAAATGACATCTCTTTGTATGAAAATCCCAGAGCTGAAAATTAATTGGAGTTGGAATCAGATCTATTTTATCCCCATATAGCACTGTCATTGTGAAATGTACAAAAAACACAGAAAAAAGGGAGTAATTGAGGATAAAAACATTGCTGGCAACTTTAAAATGAGCTAATTATCACAGCCATGAATAACTACTTCAACAAAGTAACCTTTTAATAAGATTATACATATATTCTTATCAGTATCTTATCAGTATCTGTCCCTTGGACAGCTAGTAGCAGTCATGCAAGAAGAAGGCTTCCAAATTTAGCTTCTTGTTAGTCTAGTCTGGGGAAAAAAATACAGTTTGATCAATTTTTCGTGACCTTGTTTGTGCCTTGGTTAATTATCACTTAGATTTTCTGGTCTACCTTATTATTCTCAACTCCATCCTCCATCATCCAACTAATTGTCCTCTACGCCTTTGTTATTCCCCTCAATTGAGAACGACTATATTCTCCAGCAGGACTTTAAAACGCTTCTGTATGCTCTGTAATTTAAAGTGAGTCCAAGAGACATTTGACTCACAGCAGGTAGGTGGAGCTGAGAACGCAGGTTAAGTATTCTTCCTGGAGTTGATGGGTGATCCAACCTACTATCCTCGACCCAAAACTGAAATATCGGAGTGGACTGACTTTCAGACTCAATGATTCAACTGTTCATTGCATGTGTTCCCAAAACCAGACAAGAGTACAGAGTTTAAAATATGGTAGCTTTCTTCACAGAAGAATCCTTTAATTTCTTACTTAGAATACTCAGAGATTTAGCTTTAAAGAAGAACTATGGGGTTAAGGCTTTTCCCCATAGTTCTCCTTAGGATAACGGGAGGACACAAACTAGCATCCTCCCGTCACCCTAAGCTCAGTATAGCTTTTATGTCTGGATCCGCCCAGCTGCGTGAGTGACAGCTGGCTCTGCCTATCTAGAGGCAGAGCCAGCTGAACCCGCCCCCTCCCCCGTCCGATCCGCCAGTCAGCGCTGACGGATCGGAGTGGGGAGGGGGGAATCAAGCCCCTCCCCTGTCACGGCAGAGAGCTATGACAAGATCGAGAGGTGAGCGAACGCCGGTATGTGTTCGCTCACTTCTCGATCTACTGAGCCGACCTGTGACAGTCTCATTGTCACAGGTCGGCTACAACTATGAGGTGAGTGAAAAGCACTCACCTCATAGTTCTCCTTTAAGTGGGCCTTTACCCCCTTTCACTAAAAATCACATCAGCATACAGATCTGCATGCTGATATAAAATCATCTTACATTCATTAGCTAAACAAACATATTATTTTTTTACTTACAATTTCTTTTTTTCCACATCCTGGTCTACTTTGGCACAAATTATGTAATTGTGCCCAAGCATTGCATTCTGGCAAGGTTACATCAGCAGAGCATTGCTGGGAAGTCTCATCTATAATCTCATGAGAAGGTGCCTTTGTTGTTATTTTGAAGATTTGGGTAAAGTTCCTCTTTACCATTTTTAAAATATTGTTTTAATGAAAAGAAACACAGTGCAAGACAATATTTAAAAAAAAAAAAATTTTACAAAAAAAGCAACAGTAAAATAAATGGGAATAAAAGTGCAAAGTACTTAGCAAAGTTCACCTGGTCTTTGGTACTGGCAATGTCCAGTCCGCTGCAAAGTCCAATTTGATGTATCAAGGTCATCGGCTCTCATGAATAACCCTTAGCAATCCATCATATTTTTTGGTGGTAAAACAAGCTGCCAATTGCAGCAGCTTTTTGTTAACCTTCTAGAGGGTGTTGCTGAGCCATCCCCCACCCAATCAAAAGAGCAGAGGGGTATGATGTAGGAGTGCTGAAGTGTTTGATTGTACTTTAGCAGACACTCCCTTAATGGCAATTATTCGAACCGTATCTATATTTCCAGATAAGCATGTTTTACAGTCAGACAATCAATATATTATTGTAGAGAATGAAATTACACTTTGTCAGGCACCAAGCATGCTTTGAATCTTATGCATATAATGTGCCTTTTTCACCTGCTGGACATGGCATAGGCATGTCTGATATTTAATGAATTGCCATCTTCTTATACATCAGTGTCATTACCTCATATGAATGTAGCTCAATCATAGCTGGGATTATGGAAATTCTATAAAACTTAAAGTAGTAACAAAGTCTCTTTTATTTTCAAATATCTACTGCTAGCAAGCAATAGATATATGCAAAAACATAAAAACAAATTAAAAAGTTAACAAATAGGTAGGGATACACCGATACTAGTATCGGTGCCGATACCGAGTATTTGGGCGAGTACTCGTCCAATTGTTCAGATGCCTAGCCCCATACTTCCGGTATCCAGTCTTTACACGGCGCCCGGCTTCCCGGCTAATCAGGAAGCCAGGTGGCGAGTCATTGTACGCCGCCTGGCTTCCTTGATGGGACTTCCAGTATTGGTATTCGGTATCGGCGAGTACCGGGAAAAAAAAAATAGGTGCTCGATACCAACATACCGGTATTGGTGCATCCCTACAAAAAGGTAAATACTTACCTCTGTCTCCGCTGCTCCCTCCCGGCTAAAGATCCGAAGCTTTTCGAGTGGTTGTGCAGGATGATGGGGTGGGCACATGCGCAGTAGAGATCTTCGGAGGCGAGGAGAGGAGAGACACAGTGGAGGTTAATGCATGCAGCCGTGGGTGTGCACGTCAGACAGACACCGCGGGACACGAGGAGTCTGCGCTGGATCAAAGACCTGTACCAGCGCTGGAGGGACTCCTGAAAACTATTGGCAAGAAGAAGATGATCGGATCAAGAGGCATCACTTAAGCAGCATGGTGGGGGGAGGAGGGAATTATGACTTTAATGCCACTTTAACTCCAAGTGGCTCATCTTTATGTTAGTATATGTTTCAAACTCCAGTCTGGCAGATGTGTATTCCTCCAGACTGTTCACTATAGGGCTGTATTAAGAGTCTCTGGCTTTCCAACTTCTAATAAGTACTGTCTATGATACCCATTTAGCCATTTATGGCCGGACTCATTACCAGGCTGTATATACCCTATGGAGCCACCCTTCTGTGTGCTAGTAAGCTGTGTGTGTGTCTCCATCAACACACAGGCACAGCAAGGCAGGCCTCTCCCCTTTTTCCTTCTCTGTCCCTTGTGATCTTGTACTCAGAAGGAACTTCAAGAAAGTGGAGATGAGAGAGTTGGGTTTATTTGGAAACATGATGACTGTAAGTGCTTGGGTAAAACTGTAAAGAAATACTTTGCTGGCCAATTGTTTGATTTAGATTAATTATTTTAAAAAATTGAGAGTTTAATGCTACTTTAAGATGGCCTGTTTTGTGTTGTTTTCATATGATCTGTGGTTGTGACAAACAATTTCTGGAGCACTATGGATTAAACACACTGTTTCTTAAAACCTCAGACCGAGCCCTTTGCAGGGAGGGGGAGAAATCACCACTAGAATGCAATTTTATGTGTCTATAAATTTCAGTCTGAGCTACTGAGCCCTGTAAACATTAGACTTTGTGCAACAGAAGTGGAAAGGAGTGTGGGAAGTATGTGCAAACGCCTTCAGGAGTGCTCCACCCACCTGCGGGCAGGATATTGGAATACTAACTATTTATATACATATTTACCCTAAATAAGAACCACCCCAAAAAAGTATTGGGACACCCATCCAAATCATTGGTTTCTGGTGTTCCGTGAAATGTCCTTGCTACTAAATATTCCGCGGTCAACTGTTATTGGTATTTTAACAAAGTAGAAGCAACTGGGAACAACAGCAACTCAGCCACAAAGTGGTAGGCCACGCAAAATGACAGAGCGGGGTCAGCGCATGCTGAAGTGCACAGTGCGCAGAAGTCACCAACTGTCTGCAGAGTCAATAGCTACAGACCTCCAAACTTCGTGGGGCCTTCAGATTGGCACAACAACAGTGCATAGAGAGCTTAATGGAATGGGTTTCCATGGCTGAGCAGCTGCATCCAAGCCTTACCGCACCAAGTGCAATACAAAGCATCGGATGCCATGGTGTAAAGCACGTCACCACTGGACTCTAGAGAAGTGGAAACGTGCTCTCTGGAGTGACGAATCATGCTCCTCTGTCTGGCAATCCGATGGACATGTCTGGGTTTGGCTAATGCCAGGAGAACGGTACTTGCCTGATGGCATTGTGCCAGGTGTAAAGTATGGTGGAGGGGGGTGTTATGGTGTGGGGTTGTTTTTCAGGGGTTTGGCTTGGCCCCTCAGTTCCAGTGAAGCGAACTCTTGAGGCATCATCATTTATATTCCCATTTGATTCTCTTGGAAAGCCTCTGAAAGCTAAACTCCATTTGTTTTTTGTCTCAGATTATGAAGTGCCTATGAAGAAGGAGGGCAGCTTGCCGGAGGGGCCGGTCCTAGAAGCCTTATTGTGTGCAGAGACAGTGGATAAGAAGCTGGAACTAAAAGAGGAGGAGATAGTTAGCGATTGTCAGGTAAGAGTCATATGTGTTAGACTCCTTATTGCAGTGTTTCCTGAACTTTGCTCACATCTTCAATAGCTGAGTGTCACCTGCACTACTAAAAATGACCACATATCCCACCTACCTGCCGTTAGTATATTGTTTTTTCCAAGATGTCTACTATAATGCCATTAAGCCCACACACTGTCCCACCATGCTGCCAGTAATACTTGGCAACAGAGTAATTATCTTTTCCAACAAAGCAGTTCTGCCCTGAAATCCCAAGCCCTGCATTGTCCCACTTATAGAGAAAGAAAGCACCACCAGTGGCACAGATCTCACATTTTGGAAAACACTGTTTAGACCCCTACATTCAGTCTGCAAAAATGGACCTAGCTATAAAAGCCTATGTACATTCCACTTATTTGTGACGTAGCCCCAGTTTAGAGAGGCACATTAAAAGGAGTGGTTGGCAGGCAGAGCTGTCTTCTGTTTCCTGGATTAATAAAGACTGCAGAATAACTCACTACACATGTGGGCAGTTGGATGGCGTACACGTACATGTGCGTTCACCCGCCGGGAAGCATCCGCCGCTTGCCCCTATTTATACAATGGGTGGATGGCAAGGGGTTAAAGTGTATCTAAATCCAAGAGATGTTTTTTTTCTTTATTTTAAACTGCTGCTCCTTTTAATAACGCACTTCCTGTCCTAGGGTGACTGCACACATGTATTGTACTTTATCATTGCAGGAGTAGTGTTGTCAAACTATGACAGGACTACAGAACACTTTCCTCTGTCCTTATGTCCATAACATAGGGGAAAGTGTTTTGTATCAACAACACTACTCTAAACCGTTGAAGATCAATTCATGTGTAAAAGGATATTTACATTATATCCAAACAGTGCTAAAACACCAAATATGTATGTGAAGGTTCTCATTTATCCAGGTCATGGTATATCTGTAAAATATAAGTCAAGGCAACTGGACTTTTTCTTGAAGACGTTTCACTGGTCATCCAACCAGCTTACTCAATTCAGAATGACAACAATTCTCTGGGAATAAATATGGTGAATGTTGTTCCAATCCACATAATCTGTTAGTCACAACCAGGTGTTGATTGCATTTGCATAATTGGAGCTCGGTGTTAATTACCTGCCCAGAGAGGTGTTAAAACAGCATTGTATGTGGCAGACAATAAATGTCTCACCCCCCCACCTCTATTCAAGCTTGGCTTCTCTATTTTTACATCCAAACATGTAGACCGCATCAATATTTTAGTTTAAAGGGTGTCACCAGCACAATACAGTTTATTTATTGACAATACATTGTCAATAAATGACAATACATATTTCGGAGCCATACAGGGTCCCCCTCATCAGGCTCAGAATGACGCGAGTGGCATTTTTTTGTCAATAAATGGACTTTTGCTGATTGCACAAAAGACTACGCTATGTTGGTGACATCGTTTTGACTTACAAGTACTTCCCGGCACCATCCGTGGTCACTACTAGCACCCACCTGCATTCTGCAGGTCATCATTTCCGGTAAGGAGTGCAGCAAGACATCTTTTGTATCACATCAATATTTTGTCACATCATCTGATTTGTAGTCAGGCCCTTGCCAGGAACTTTAGAGATTTTACTAGAGGAACATAAATTCCGGGATAAAAATGTATTAGTGTCCAGCAACTAGGTCAGTTGCAACATTTTGATATTTTAATGTAGTTCACTTGCTGCGCCCACCTTGTCTAGACGAAGCAGTTTAATTGACACGTTCCTTTGCAGAAAGGTAACTTTTTTACATTTACTTTTTGGTATTACATTCTCTAGTTTTTACAGCACTGCAATATTTGTTCAGAGTTCACTTGTCCTTTAAGAGAGGTTTAATCTGATTTCCATGGTTCCAGAAGACACAAGTTGGAGACGTGCCACACGAACTAGAGGCCGATGACCTGGAAGACGATACCCCAAAACGCAAGAACAGAGCCAAAGGAAAGGTAGGGCACTCGGAGATGTGTCATTAAAAATGGAAGAAGAAATACTGTGGGTGCGGGGAAGAGGGTGCAGCAAGTAAAAAGGTAGAATGGGGAAGAGGAAATGAAAGAGAACAGAACACAAATCGGAGGATATTAATAATTCTAATGTGGGCTGTAAACAGCTCTTCTGCGCTTCGCTAAAAAAAGATGCCGATTTGCTATTTATTTACCTCCAAAACAGTTAACACAAATGTGCATAATTGTATTTTATAAATACCAAGCAGGAAAAAATATAAAAAGCGCTGAAATTGTCCCATTTTCTGCCTGCGCTAGTTTAAAATTATCTTACATTACAAAATAAGATGATGTGGAATGAAGAGCCAAGAGGAAGAAACATGAAAATAAGAGGCAGCGTGGGTGGCAGCAGTGTCTAGAACAGGGGTGGGCAACCCTGTCATTTCAACTGTTGTGGAACTACAAGTCCCATAAGCAATTGCAAGATTCTGACAGCCACAGGCATGACTCCCAGGTGCATTATGGGATTTGTAGTTACCACAGCTAGAGTGCCAAGGTTGCCTACCCCTGGTCTAGAAGTAAGGACGTAGACTTAGAGGGGAGAACATTTCAGTCACCATATTAGAAGAGCATTGATTAATTTGTCTTGTGAACAATAAGGGTCCTTTCACACCAGCAGGCTGTGCTAGGTGCATGGCTGCTGATGTGTGATAACAGGTACTGGGCTGATACTTTTCAGCAAGGCACACCACCATTGAACTTAGCCTATTTAAAGTAAGGCAGATTGCATTGTCTGCGGGTCGGGGCTGCTCTAGAAAGAGCAACCCATCTGGTGTGAACAGGCTCTAAGCGCCATGCACCATGGAATAGCTGTTATTGCGAATGCTCAGGACTAAAATGTTTCATTTTGAATAAAAAAAAGTTTAGACAGGAAACTAAGTAATACTTGCTAATATTTTATAGACAGGCAGCTGGTGGAGTTATCGGCTTCTTTTCACATTTTTCCTGCTGTATATATACAGTGCCCTGTTGTATAAAGCCTGTTATTTACAGAGCTCAATAGCTCAAGCCAAAATGTACATACCTAAGTGAAGGATGAGTAATCCTTATTAATAGACTAACCGTTTTGGTTGGACAGAAAGGAAGGGCACCACTGCTGTGCAGTCTCTTTAAATAACCCATAGTGCATCATTTTAAACACTTATGAACCAAGTGGACATTCATTGAAGGGTCAACTTCATTGCTTGTAGAGCTGCATTAAAATGAATGTGGACTGTAGTGTCTGTGAGTACTGACCCTAAAAATCTGATTTGTATTGTTCCCTGAGGTGGGCCCCTAGCTTGGAAAAGTACTGAACCTATGGGCCAATTAAGGGACTTCCGCACAGGTGCTGAATGTGCTAAATAACACCCATAAGCAAGAGATAATGATTTGGGGACTGTCAAGATAAGATGCAACAATTCTGTGTAACTGTTAGTAACAGGTATAGGTTTAAAGCTGAACTCAAAGCAGATAGGAAAGATACAAATGAAAGCAAATGAAAGCAGTGTAAGTAGCTGCATTTGACCTGGCGTTCGACTTTTAGAGTTCCCTATGCAGCAGAGCTCAGACTTGGAGTTTGATAAGCAGCAAAAGGAGCCACTGAGTTGTGCTAAAGTATTCTTCACTAACAAGTGGCGTTCTGATAGAAGAATGGAGCAGAGTGACAGGAAGATGATCTTGTCAGTCTGCTGCTTCTCTTTTCTCTGTCCAGTCACAGGTTGGGGAAGGACAAGACCTGTAGTTGTTACTTAAAGTAGAACTGAAGCCCAAACTTTTTTTAAATTTGGATAGAGTGAGTGAGGGTTATAACTATGCATGCACCGATACCGATAATAGTATGCTAGGTGTGCCAAAACCAAGTATTTGGGTGAGTACTTGAAGCCAGCTTTCCAGCCAATCAGCATCGAGCCGGCCAAATAGCATGGATCTGGCTTCCCAGTCATTCAGGAAGCAGGGTGGGGAGTCATTACCCGCCTACCCGCCGCCTAGCATCCTGTCTGGCTGGGAAGCCAGCTCCATGTTCCCTCTGCCTGGGAGTTCCAGTATCGCAATCAAGAAGCTGGGCCAGAGGTAATAACATGCCACACGACTTCCTGATTGGCCCGAGAAGCCGGCTCCATGCTAACGGAAGTACCCGCATTGGTACTCGGTATAGGCGAGTACCAAAAAAAGATAAATATTGGTTCTCGTACTCGATACTGAAAGACCGGTATTGGTGCATTCCTAGTTATAACCCATGTCAGCTTTTTTTCTTTGCTATCTGTGACCCATTGGGGAGACTTCTCTTCACTTCCTGTCTCATAGCCACAACAGGACATGGGAGGAAATCCCTCCAAAGTGAGGGAAATCTCTGATAGTCAGCAGGGTCACCAGAATTAGTGTCCCCACCAAAAGATTTTCCATCTATTCCTGTTCTGATGACAACCCAAAAATTGGGATTTTCTTTCACTTTCAGTGACAACGCTCTCCAGGACAAATAGAGAGTTGTGAATCTCCCTAATGGGGACGCAGACGGGAATAAAAACCTGACAGGTGTTCTAATCTTTCTCTACTCAGGTTTTCTGCCTGTGGGGATGTGTTGTGTGTCATGGTTGTGCAATTCTTAGGACTGGATGGACAGAATTACAAACTATTGTAATTAATGACAATTACTGAGAATTGGAAAATGTTTTGAGACGGTACGAAAGGAAAGAATGGGACGCAAAAGATATTTAGAGCAGACTTTTTCAACAAGGGTCCCGTGGCACGCTGGTGTGCCTCCTGGCCTCCTCAGGGGTGCCTGGAAATTTTGTTTTAGTGAGACTGTAATGTGAAGGGGCAATAATGACTGAAGTGAAGGGGGCTCCTGATAAAAAAAGGGGAACTCTGATATGAAAGGGGGGCTCCTGATGTAAAATTGGAACTCTGGTGTTAAAGGGGGGACTCTGATATGAAAGTGAGGCTCCTGATGTGAAACATGAGCTCCTGAGGTGAAGAGGGGCTACTGATGCAATGGGTGACTCTGATGTGAAGGGGAGAATCTTGATTTGAAGGGGGCACTTTGATGTGAGGGGGGCAAGCCAATTTATTTTCTGTGCCTGTGTTTTTGTGTATGGTCTCTGTTAAAATCTATAACATTTTAGACTGGGGAGCAGTAGTGGCGGAACGGACCGGACTACATCAAGTAACATCATTCTTTGTTTATAGGCCTGTGGAATTGGGGGCTTGAAGAAGAGACAGGATGCTTCCGCCTTAGAAGATCGAGACAAACCCTATGTGTGTGACAGTAAGTGGCCTATAATTATTCATTATTTTATTATTCTGTATTATTTCTAATGCTTATTCTTTGTAAAATACCCGCTCTATAGATATACAGTCTGAACTGACAAATGTCTGGGATGCTTTTGTATCTGAATGCTGATCTCTTTGTGTGTCACAATCCAGTAACTATTATTCTTTGGCGTGTGGTGTCCATACTACATACATCTACGTATGTTTTGTAGAAGATGTTAAAAATGGTCACTTTGGTTTAGCAGCGTTGGATGACAGTAAGCTTCATTTCTTTTCCAGTTTGTGGCAAGAGATACAAGAATCGGCCTGGTCTCAGCTACCACTACACCCACACTCACCTGGCTGAGGAAGAGGGTGAGGAGAATGCAGAGAGATATCTTATCCCTTTCCACAGGAAAAATAACCACAAACGTGAGTAACAAAGCCTTACTAGAAGGAGTAGGTGAGATACTTTGTACCAGTCCTTATGTCTTAGGTAAGGAAAAGCCACCAGCACTCCAACAGTGATGCAAGCACGTCTTTTTATGATGCATTTTCACATGATCACAGAGCAAACAACGTTTCGGGGCCACATAGGGTCCCTTCATCAGGCAAACAATGTGATAAGAGCACACAGGAGTGACGGCAGAAAAAGACTACTTTTTTGGAAGGGGGGCTGTTTTCTTTTGTTTATATATTTCTTTCTAAGGATAGACCTAGATGTAGATCAAGCATGTTAAAAGCCTACAAGGAGAGTGATGTCAGAAAATGACTAAAGCTGAATACGTTTGCTTAGAATTTCATATGAACATTTATACGAAAAATCTCATCTGAACCTTGGTTAATGTAATTCGAGACAAATATTGTTTAAAATTTTGTTTGATTTTAACATTCGATATTGTAAATGAATGGCATTTCCTTAACAAAAACCACATTGTTAGTATTTTATTCATTCGGACAAAATCCTGCTCCTTCAATTCTTTTCGTCATTATGGTCAGAAACGATGATCGTCGCTTATAGTCAGAAACGATAATCGATTTGACTCCGTTAATTGTTAGTAAATCAACACTAGATGGAGCTGAGGAACATAGGGAATTCCTATGCCCCAGGGCCTCATCTAGTGGCTATATTGCAGCGCGAGTCTGAAGATCAAATGTTCACAGAGCGAACAGCTCCGCAAACATATTATAAATACACCTTTTTTTAAAATAAATTCTTCATTTAGAACAGGATATCCGAAGGCAGGCATAACACGTAAAACAGCAAGGATACAGATACAATATTCTTAGAACATGTACAGGAGAAAAACAAACTCATCAATTAAAGCACTGCATTCCAAGAGATATATAACGTAGGTACAAATAAAAGTAAACCTTGCCCTCTTCCCCTTCGGGAATCAAGATTTTTCTTAGATAAAGAAGGAATAAGCAGATAGAAAGGTATAGTTCAGAAAATAATTGAAAATGACCAAATGTCATTAAGTGTAAGGTAAGCATGTCCATGGATAAATAGAGAGCAAACATAAATACACTTTTAATATCTATTACCAAAATTTGCTTTTAGAGATGAACCTTATAAGGCTGCCCCAGAACAGGAAGTAAAGGGAAATCTCTCAGACATACAGACAGAAGTAAAAATGCTTGTGTTGAGTTAGGTAGGGAAATGCTAGAACCTTTGTCCGCTTTTTATTATTGTCTGTTTCTCTGTTGCTGATTTTTCCTTACTTCCTGTCTGGTAAAACCTTGTCCCCAGAAAAGAAAATGGGAGGAATTCTCTCTAATGGAGCCCTGGATACAGTGTAACCTGACAAGAGTTCTAAAGTTTCCCCATTCTATCCAAAACTACTAAAACATTTTGGGTGAAGATTAGGGATGCACCGATACCGATACTAGTATTGGTATTGTTGCAGATACTGAGTATTTGGGCGAGCACTCATACTCACCCAAATGCTCCGATGCCTAGCCCGATAGTCCGGTATCAGGAAGTCATTACATGCTGCCCGGCTTCCTGATTGACGGGGAAGCCGGCTTCATGCCCCCTTGTCACCTGGTGACGAGGGAGCATGAAGCTGGCTTCCTGGCCAATCAGGAAGCCAGGTGCTGAGTAATGACTCGCCGCCTGGCTTCCTGATTGGTTGTGAAGCAACAAGTCATTACCCGCACTCCCTACTTCCTGATTGGCCAGAAAGCCTAGTCCATGCTTCATCGTCACCTGGTGTCGAGGGAGCATGGAGACGGCTTCCCTGCATATCGGGAAGCCGGATGGCACGTCTTTACACACCGTCTGGCTTCCTTAATGGGACTTCCGGTATCGGTATTTGGTATCGGCGAACACCGGGGGGAAAAAAATATCGATACTGAAAAACCGGTATCAGCGCATCCCTAGTGAAGATACATTTTAACAGATATAGCAAAATAATTTGAATGGTATATTTAACAGACAAAATGCAGAAAGTGAGAGGAGTCCATTGTCAGGGGCTACATTCACTTTAAGGCCTCTATATAGAATATATGGGAAATACAGAGTTTTCAGAGAACTATTTGTTATATTGAATAATGGGAATAATGGGAATCAAGGGTACAAGTCGGCGGGGGGGAGGGGCATACAGAATTTTAGGGGGAAGATCAGGTCTTTAAAGGATATTGAGTATTACACACAAGTCATGGCTTCAGGTCTCTGTGTGGGATATAGAGTATTTGGGCACAGTTCAAGTCTTTGCAAAATAGAGAGTTTTAAGGGAACAATTTTGTTCTCTATTGTATAATAAGAATCAAGGGTACCGGTCTAGTCTCTGGGAGGGATGCAGAATATTAAGGGGAAGATCAGGTCTGTATAGAATATCAAGTATTGCACACAAGTCACGGCATTGGGTCTCTATAAAGTGCCTCTATATGAAATATAGAGTATTAGGGGATAGGTCAAGTCTTTGCGAAATAAAGAATTTTAAGGGAACAATTTTGTTCTATATTGAATAATGAGAATTAAGGGTACAAATCTGGTATCTGGGGGACACCGAATATTAGGGGGAAGATCAGTTCTCTAAAGAAGATTGAGTATTACACACAAGTCATGGTTTCAGGTCTCTATACAAATACCTCTATATGGGATATGGAGTATTAGGGGAAAGTTCAAGTCTTTGCGAAATAGAGAGTTTTAAGGGAACAATTTGATTCTATATTGCATATTGAAAATCAATGGTACAGGTCTGGTCTCTGGGGGGGAGGGGGGGATACAGAAGAAGATCAGGTCTCTATAAGTATTGGCTTCAGGTCTGTATAAAATACCTAATATCTGGTGGACAAATGTGATATAAGTTATTAAGGGGTAGTTTAGGTATATAAAGTATACTGGGAAGTAAGGTAGCAGTTCACGTCTCTATACAATATTGAGAATTACACACAAGTCATGGCTTCCAGTCTTTATAAAATACCTAGTAAAAGGACAAATGTGATATAAGTATGAAGGGGCAGTACAGGTCTCTATAGCATATAAAATATAAGGGGTAAAATATGAAAGAGGTTAGGGTTTTACTAAAATAATTTGCATTATGGGGATGTTAAGAACACTCTGTATTTGTGAGATGAATCCAATCCACGGATGACTATAGGAACTTTTTTTTGGGTGGCCAAGGTATAAGCTTAGTGGTTGCAGTCTTAATATAATAGTGCGATTTAGGAGGACAGTTAAATCTTCCACAGAACACGACGCGTTGTCAGTTCCGGCCTGCACAGACATCTCTGTATTAGAAGCCCAGTTTTAGTAGAACTCTGTGCATTGGGTAGGCGTCTCTGCTCTGTGTATAAGCATATTGCCTACCATCCCCCATTTCTACGTCTGTTTCTCTAATTGAAACAATAAATCAGGCAGAGATGTATTAAATCCATGCTGCATGTTTTGGCGGCCCCTCGGATGCAGACAGTTGCTATGGAAACAGAGGAGTGACAGGGGTAGGTTATCAGTTTGGGTGATGACAATTCCCCCTCCCTCTCAGCTTCCCTAAAATAATCACACCTCCCACTTAACCCCTTTGTACCCCGCTGTGTAACTACTGCAATTCCGATCTCTTTCTTCTCCCTCTAGACTTCTACAGAGAGCTGAACTGGGTGCCTGAGATGCAGCCCCGGCATACAGGTGAGGAGGATACAGGCCTTGAATTGGGCATGCACAGTGCCCAATATATGATCTGTAAAATCCCAACTATTGTGTAATATTGTGTCATTTCCTATGCTGCCCAATTCCATATAATTTAAGTGGATTGTTTAAAGGAAGTGTGCACCTTTACAAAACAAGCCAGCAAGGCCCCAACCACCCCCAGCCTCTCCATCCATAAACATTACATAACTGCATACCTCAGGCCTATTTTACTGCCTGGCCATTATGAATCTGAAAATTGCTTTTATTTATTTTATTTTTAAATTAAAAAATAAGAAATCGGACAGGTTTCCAAGTATTGGAGATGTTGTAGCATGTGTGCTATAATCAAAAATATATTTATTGCGACCTCACGGATATAGCCAGATGGAAATTGTTTTGGAAAAGTACCATCATTTCTATCATAATTTGGATTGAATCAGAAATGAAACAGCACATCTGTGGCACCATTGAAAGAAAGACCCCCAGATGTAATGAGCGGTTCGGATCAAATAAAAAAAAAAAGTGCAATGTTGATGCATTATGTGTGGGCAGAATGGAGGGGGTGATGTCTCTCGAACAGCAGCCTGGAGAATTGTATTGTTAAAAAACAATTGTACTTCAGCAAAATGATTAGCCTTTCTTTTGAATACACGAGCCTTTGTAGGCTTTAAAGAGGAGCTGTAGCAACTCTATGTCCATTAAGCAGAACTAGAATCTAATTAAAATATGATTATGGGGATGATTTATAAAGCTTTTGCCCAGCCACATGCTGAGAGAATGCCGGTCACATGGCATTCCCGCTACTAGATGGAGCTGAAAAGCATAGGAAATTTCTATACTCCTTGGCTACATCTAGGGGCAGGAATGCCTTGTGATCGGCATTTGCCTAGTGAATGGCTGGCTGGAATCATCCAGTATGTGTTTATAGGACCTTCTAAATGTAGTGCTCTTAGACAATCAAGGATAAAGGATACTAGCAGGGCCCGGATTTCCCACAAGGCCAACCAAGGCCCAGCCTCGGGGCAGCAAGGAGTAGAGGGGCAGCGGGGGTGTGGAATTCCTATCTCTCAATGCCCGGGCGGGTAGTTGTTTTTTACATTTAGCCCTGCTTTGGGCAAGCAGAGCTAAATGTACAGCAAGGAAGCCACAGCTTGTTTTGTACAAGCGATCTCTGCGACATTGAATGCAGCCTGCAGGTCTGTCATTCTGCGGGTAAGGGGCGTATTGAGGAACCTGGTCTTGGGGCAGCAGAGAAAGTAAATCCGGCCCTGATCACTAGTACCTGTAATTGTCCTTTTCCATGCAGTACAGCCAAGTAGTTATAAGAGCCAGGGGAAGGACTGATCAGTCTGTAATCTGTAGTGTGACATGAATGTGGGGATACTCCTAGGTGGACTACAACCATCATATGAACCTTGGCCACTCCTTATTTTTTGTCTAAATAAAAAACCCATGAAATTGGGCCCCATGGAGTTTCCCAGTCAGCTGTAATGTTGAAGCTTTGGCCTCATTACTAGCTGAATCACTGATCTGAGAATAAGTACATATATTCAGAGTTCTGACCTTCCTGGCCAAATGCTACTTCCAGGTCAGTGGCTCGAAGTATTGAAGCCTTTGACAGTCACGAAAGGACGTTGAGAATGTTGAGCAATAGCAGCCCAAATATATCTCTTGTAATAGGTGTCCTTTAAATAAATGGTGAAGAAACTACTGATTTCCAACCACAGATTACACCAAAGGATTACAAATAATGCAATAAAGTAATCAAATGGGGTCAGGATCCCAGTGTGACATCTGTGTTATGCATAGGTTTGGAAGACAAGCAGATCAGCTAATCCAGTGACCACAATGGTCACAGGTAACCAAGCTCAAGAATCACAGCCATGACAAAAATAACAGATCTTGGACAGAAGCCAGGTGAATGCAAAAAAAAAAACGGACAAATCTATACTGCAAGGAGCTCCCTGAGCGGAGGTTTAGCAGCATTAAGAATGAATGGAACTGTGAGATTCTCACAGTGCATGTTAGGCCCCTTTCACACGGCCGCCCAGATCGGGTCCGCCTGAAAAACTGACAGGATGCCAATGCAAGTCTATGGGCAGCCATGTGTAAACGGACGGGTGTCCAGTCACACTCGACTACCCCTGCCTCCAGCCGGGTCTGGAGAGACAGGCAGATTAAAGATCCGTTTCGCCGGACCGGATCATGCCGGACCCGAGGTAATCTGTATAGAGCAGCAGCTAACGATTATTTTCAAAATCGATTAGTTAGCCGATTATTACGTTCGATTAACCGGTTAATCGGGATAAAAAAATGGCTCCACTGATGGACTACTAATTTGTATTGAGATTGTAGTCCATCACAGGAGCAAAGTTGGAGCGGTGGAAGTAAAAAAAAAAAAAGTTTGGTGTGCAATATAGTGAAATGGAAAGTGTAAAATTATACAGCAATCAATACAGAATGGCACCGGCTATAGAGGACTACAAATCCCAGCAATAGTACATTATACAGCGCAATGCAGAATACCAATAATTTGTCTACCGGCGGCTGTCATCCCCCCACACCTGCTCCTCCTTACTTCTTCTCCCCGCGTCCCTGTGCCGATCGTGGATGTGGGCGGGCCGTGAGCGTGAGACAGGGAGAAGGTGCAACGTGTGGATGCGGGCAGGCGGGTCTGGCAGCGGCGAGCATGAGGCGGGGAGGGGTGCGGTGTGTGTGGCACTGTGAACAGAGCCAACTAGTCGAAAGCCGATTAATCGATGATTGAAAACGTCCACAACTTTTTTAATCATCGTTTATAATGGACTTAGTCGATTAGTTGTTGCAGCCCTAAATCTGATGTAAATGGACAAATGTCTGTTTACATCAGATTCCCCATAGACCAACAAGAGGTCCGGCAGTTTGTTTTTTCCTCCATTGCAGGGTGGAGGAATGATTTGTATGAACACAGATGTCACAGTGGTGATATCCGCTCCGTACTGCTGTGATCAGGAGAGGATCCGTGCACGGATCTCCTGATCAGCCGTGTGAAAGGGGCCTTAATCTTAGCTGTGCCATAGTACATTCAAAAGCAAGAGATACCCATCACCTAACAGAGCAGAAGAATGTAAATGCCGGAACAAAGGTTATTTCATATTGGCCATGATCAATCTTTATATATTATTACATTCTCTTTTCTCTAAATAAAACTTTATGGCCCCTATTTAAAGTTTAAAGCCAATCTGCAGTACTGCAAGGGTTAAGTGCTCCTTTATGTCTGGGGGACACTATTAAAGCTGTTTTACTTACCTGATTCCCGCTCCCGCCATCTCCGGCCAGGCAGCTAGACTGGTCCCCACAGCCTCTTTTCCCCTTCACTCCAGCAGTCTAAGGACTGCTGATGTCATACTGACCTGCATTAGACATGAGGACACCTAGGGACATTCCAGCACGTGGAGGAAAAATTAGCACTTGACCCTTGCACTGTAGACCTTGTACCCTTGTAGGCCACTGCAAGAATATGTTCTTTCTTTGCCTGGAGATGGGTTTTAACTCCAGGCAGATATAAAAGACACAGATTAATGCAGCTCTGTATTCATTTATACATCCATGTCTTGTTTTTTTTTTCCAAATGGAAACAGTGTAAATACCTTAATTTGACTTTGTGATGGCCTCTTGCAGTCCCTATACAGCAGAGCTCAGAGAGGAGGACGGAGAAGCAGCATGAATAGATAATCAGGAGTGTTGCACTGCTAGGAGCTATGCTGATAGGGGAAAACAGAGTGACAGAGATGGGGTCATCCGTGTGTTGCTTCTCCTTTCACTGTTCATTCACAGAGTAGGAAGGTGACCGATTAGGGAAAGTGAAACTGCAGCAGAGAAAGATCAGGTTCCCTTCTCTATCAGGCAGGAGCAGTGCTGTGTGGCAGAGCTGTGTAAATCTCAGGACTAGAGGATATTCAAACCTTTTTGTCAGGTAAAGCAACTCTTATATGTATCATTCATCTGTGTATTTAGCTGCTTGCCTGAAGTCCAACTTTAAAGGAAACCTGAGCTGAAAGAAAAGTGAAGCCTGCCATTTGTTGACCTGGAAATGCTTAGTCATCATGCCAATCCAGTGGCCTCAGTACTTTCTGTTTCACTGACCTGTATGGAGATGAGCTGTTCTGACGGTATTCAGACATCAATTGCTGCATGCCTGTTCCAGGTGTGTAACTCAGAAAGTGTCAGAGACAGCCATGCAACTAGCATGTTCAGAAGGAAGTCAGCAGTGGCAGCCTATATGTTTCTCTAGGTAAATGTTTCCTTTAGAGCCCAACTTCAGCCAAATTAAGATCAGAACCTAATTTCTCAACCAACCTCATTTGGGTTACAATGCTCTTCAAAGACACGGTTTAATGATAAATCTAACTTTCTGTTTCCTTCCTTGCAGTGAAAAAGGCCCCCGACGGCTCGGTCATTGCCAATGGCTATTGTGATTTCTGCCTAGGAGGAGCCAAGAAGACAGGGTGTCCAGAAGACCTCATCTCCTGTGCAGACTGCGGACGTTCTGGTAAAATCGGACATCACTCCTGATGCGATTGTGTTTAAAATAATATTTCTGATTGCATAATGCTCAGCTCTTCTAGGTGACCATTTCCATATGAAAGGAGACCATGGCTTTCCAGAGCTGAATAGGTGCCTCCTAATATCATACAGATAAGCAACTGAGTAGCATCAGGGATAATGATAAAAAAAAACTGTATCAGGCAACAAGTATAATCAATGAACACGCTGCTACTACCGTCCAGCAGAGTGAACAGAGGGATAATCTCATCTGTCTGCTGCTGCTACTTTACCGACCAATTGAAGGCTGGGAGCAGGGAGGTGATCAAACCTGTTTTACTCTGTATCTCAGGGTTGGATGGACAGAAATTATTTGGCAGATAAAAAAGATACTATACAGTATATCTACTGCAACCCTGTATTTAGCTGATTGTCTTCTTTAAAGAAAACCTGTACTGAGAGAAATATATGGGCTGCCACTGCTGACCTCTTGTTTAATATGCTGTTTGCCTGGCTGTGTCTGACCAGTACCTTGAGTGCCTGACCTGGAACCGACATGTAGAAGTTTTAGGATCTCCTACAACCTGCATTCTTCATTTTGGTTAGTAACTCAGAAAAGATGAATTCCACTGGTTCGGCATTGCAGCTTGCAAATCCAGAGAGAGCTCAGCAGTGACAGCCCCACATATCTCTCAGCACATGTTTTCTTTTAAGTTCTATGTGCTGCTGTTATAATCCTCTCTTCCTGCAGGTCACCCCTCATGTCTACAATTCACCGTCAACATGACAGCCGCTGTTAGGACTTATCGCTGGCAGTGTATTGAATGCAAGTCCTGTATCCTTTGTGGTACTTCAGAAAACGATGTGAGTGCACCGTAATGTACACGTACACAAGAGATATGCGAGTTCCAGTATCTGATTCACATGCATGTATAGACACCTTGTCTGTGTGCGTATGTCAATGAACGCTGATGGGGCTTGGTGGTACTTTGACTTAAACACATGCATGAAATGTTACCCGATTCACATTTCATTTCTGAAGAAGAGTAGCGGTGGTCCATAACACAGTCAATGTAGCGGAGAAAAACGCGTTGAGAAACATTTCACAAAAATTGCACTATGTAGTAAAATGTTGGTTTTCAAGACCTGGCCCTTTCATAAATGAAGGCCAATATCAGCGTGGTGGAGACTCTTCCTGGCCCAGTACCATCTCATTGCCTTGACCAATTCTTAGCGTAGGCTTAAATGGATATGTGTGCTAAGTTCTGGCTTGTCTATAAGGTACATTGCATTTCCAAAGTAGTAATCAAGTCTTGTGACTTGGTGGTAGCCAAAAGTCAAGCAGCCCATGTTATAAAAGCACAAGGTCCATGTTTGCATGTTTTCAAAAATAAAATGTAGGAAATAGGGTGGCTATAGGGCCATTTCATTTCACTGGTGTGATCCTGATTAATAGCTGCAGTCACTGCTCGGGTATTCTGACAGCAATAGCACAGCGGGGAAGATACGTCCATCCACGCTGTTTAGCATGGATGGAGGAATCTGTTAGGTTTCGTTTGGTTAGCCTGCAGGCTGAGTGAATCTATAGTATGGCCATCTTTACCCAGAAGACCTGTGGTGAGAAAGCACACCATTAACTGTACCTAAACTCCCATGATCCCCTGGGGCTTTTATTCTGTGGCTTTGGTTGGTCTCCTTTAGCACTGGGGCTTTTTAGCTCAAGGTCAGTTTGAGATGAGTTTTCTGGGATTGTGAGCGTATGTTACAGTGTCAATAGATGTTTAATACATGATAAAGAAACAACTGAAGTGCCGCTGTCACAAGTCCTGACAAACGCAGACTAGTACTGCGGCAATTTTTCTGGGATTGCCTGAAAATTATCTTTTCTAGGAAAGAAAAGAAGTGGAAATTTTCAGAGATTTCACACAGAGATCAGACATTATCATAAGTATTCCATTTCTGACATACATTTTCAGGGGATGGCAGTGTACAATTGTCAGTACAAGTGCTGCTGCTCTGCATAATAAGGCTTCAGTGATATCTGTACTGATGGCAATATGCTTCCAGCTTTATTTTATTCTGGATCTACAAGCCATGTTGCTATTGTATTTTCATTGCAAAGCAGGCAGAGAACATTACGTTCCATGTCCAGCCCTGCATTTGTTATGTCCCTGCAAAGTAGTCCTGAAAGAATGAAATGCATTAACTCTTCCTTTGCCACAGGACCAGCTGCTTTTCTGTGATGACTGTGACCGAGGGTATCATATGTATTGCCTGAGCCCCCCAATGTCTGAGCCCCCAGAAGGTAGGTGACTTTGCCCTGTTTGCTAATGTCCTGTTTTGTGTCTCGGTTAACCTTTTTATTATCAGGCATGTGATGCAGTATCTACTACTGCGTTTTGTGTAAAGCTGTTTGAGCCTTTAGGACATTTTCTTTTTATGCTTTTGTATTCCTGCATTCCTTGTTGTGCCTGCAAGACATTCTTTAGCAGTGAAGGGCTGGATGCTTGTGTGAATTAAGTGAACTCTGGCTCCTTTCCCATAAAAAGGGATTATGGGAAAGAATTCATCGGTACAAAGCAGCCATAATGGTACTCCCATTTTACCAGTTTAGGAGGGCAGCCCTGATTTTGGCTACTTCCTACAACAGTACAATGTCAGTAACATCACTTACAATTCTATGGAATCTATGCACAGTGACTGCACTGCTGCATTGGCCAAGTACATTTAATATTCACTATATCGGAGTAGGCAACCTTAGCACCCCAGCTGTTGTGGAACTACAGACTTATGAGGAATTGCAAGACTCTGAGGTCCAAAGGCATGAGGCAGAGTCCTGAGGCTGCCTAATCCTGTACTATATTATATATATTATTATACAGTATTTATATAGCGCCGACCGTTTGCGCGGCACTTTAAACTATAAGGAAGACATTACAATCACAATAGTATTCAAGACAAGATGGTAAGGAGGGCCCTGCCCGTGAGGGCTTACAATCTGAAAGGGAGGGGTAAGTGATACATGACGAGGTAGCTGTGTGGGGATGAATTGTTTGAGAACGTAATGGTTGAGTTGTTAGTTTGAGGTGGGATAGGCTTCCCTGAAGAGATGAGTCTTAAGTCTTATATACAGTATATATAGTGATCTGGGGTCCATCTATTCCAGATTTTCCAAGCCAATTGTTCTATCCATTTTTCTCCCTTCTTGACAAAAGCTGTAATGTCTGTGTGCATATCTCATAACAGTCATAAAAACAGATTGGGAAGCCACCAACGTATGCATTTAATAATTATGATTATTATTCTGGTTTATATATCACCTTTGTCTTCTATGACCTTGTAGAGAGGGAGGATGGTCAGCATATGGCCTTATACAACTGCAATCCCCGCCATTGCATGAATATTTGGGCTTATGGCTCATCGGCAGCTTGAGTTGCTCACTCTTTGTTACATAAAAGGTAGTTGTTATAATGACATAATAAAATATTAGATCACACAAGGTACAATAGGAACAAGAACCCTGCTGAAATGAGTTTCGTTCCTGCTGTGCCAGACACAGCCGATCGTCACACACTGACAGCAGGAAGTGAGCAATGATTGTCAGCGTATGACCAGGTCACTATTCGCTGTCTTCTCTCTGTGTGTGAGCAACCCATCAGGGCGGAAGGAAAGAAACTGTGGCGGTTTCATTCACTGGCAATTAGTGCTGACTTCCAGCTGTCCTTGTGTTAGTTACTGCTCATCAAATGTGTGTGTGGAGGACTTTAAGTCTCTATTCACACTTGCCGTGCGTGTGAAGATGCGCCAAGCAGGCACATTGACATGCATTTATGCAACATGGTAAAACCGTGTGACACGATTGCTGTGCCATTGATTATTGATGGGGCCCCAAACGCGGGCGGTAAAACACGCATCTTTGCACACGCAATTATGCATTCCAAACCTGCAAAACGCATGGTCAAAAAACGCATGAAGCTCGCAGCTCATATTGTTGCATGAGCTTCTTTGCCGCGTTTGTCACCCATGGGGCATCCCATTGGAATGATGGGCTGATGCGTGGCGATGTTCACAAACGTGGAGCATGTTCATGCTCACCACAATTGTGAACGGGGCTAAGGGTGGCAAGGTATCCCCAAGTGTCCAAGAGATCCTATGACAAGGCAGCTATTTTGCTTCATGGCAGTGGGTTTCGGTCAGGTATGGTCACCTTCTGATCCTGGCTTATTTTTGGGAAAAAATAGCCATAGAACAAAGTTTTTAAACTGATCTAATGAGTCTTTCCCCACCAAGAATAGTTGGCTGGAGGGTATCTGCTGCCATAGACACAACATCACTGGCCAAGCTGAACTCTAAACATCCTCCAGAGGTTTAATATAATTTGCGTACACCATTCCTTTAAGAGGCTATTTAAGCATCTCATAGTACAACACTTGAAGTTAATGTTTATCTAAACCTAAGAGCTTAGTAGTCCTTAGTTGCAGTGTTTTTATTTGTTTTCTTTTTTCAGCCCTTTATTCCCTTGTTTTTCCCTTGTGATCCTGCCAGTAACACTCTTCCTGTCCTAAGGTGGCAATGCTAACTAACCGTACTGTATTTGTGAAGAAGCATTCTAAATTTCAATCTGCAACAATCTCCTAACATTCAAAACCGGAATGTCACTTCCCTGCAGATTAACAGCCTAAATGTGGTCTGTACACTGTTAAGGTGCCCATACACTGTGCGATTATCGCACGATAATCGCTGGAAATCCCGCGATCGTACGATAATCGCAAAGTGTATGGAAGGCGTGCGACTGTTTATACTGTACGGTCGCACGTCTTTTGTCTAAGGAGAATGCTAGAAAACCAGCCGAGAATCGTACGATTTTCGGCTGGTTTTTAGCATGATCGTAAGATCAATGCGCACGCGCACACTGCCCGTTCAGCATTGCGGTCATCGGAAGCCGCCCCTCAGGGGGGAGGGCTTGCGATGATCGCAAGTACGATCTGCCTGTCCAAGATGGGCAGATCGTATGTTTTTTAAATTACTTTACAACCATCGCAAGACTAAGGTCTTGCGATGGTTGTAAAGTGTATGGCCACCTTTAGCTTTCTGTTGCACTTTTTCCATCTGACCATAGATCATCTGCAGGTGTAAAGGCAGTTTAGGGCTCATCCACACTAAAGAGACAGCTGCTCCTTTTAAAACATTGAGATTACCCAGATGATTATAATTAGGGATGATCTCAGGTTTGGACTGAACCTGGTCTGAGTCTGAGCTCCTCTGAACCTGAAAGGAGTACTGCCTGAACACGGAAGGAAGTGCCTTCTGTGCTGCCCAATCAGCTGCAGGCAGGGAATACCCCACGCGCAGCTTGACATAAGCAAAGGGGCAGGATGTAGTGATGTCAATGGCCTTAAATGGCTACATGATATGGCTATGTTGGCATATAATGTAAATGGCGTCAGCACAAGCATCCCGCCCCTTTGTTTAAGTGCAGCTGCAGGGTGGGTAATGCCTGGCACACAGCTGTTTGGCCGGAAGTCCACACTTCCTTGTTTGGAGGAGCCTAGCTTCAGACCAGGTTTGATCTAAACCTGAGCTCATCTCTAATTATTATAAACATAGGCCCAACCATAAATCAGGTTTATGAAGGACAGGGTAAGGTAAACAAAATAATCTAAAGAGTAGAAAAAAGTCAGCTGTCCACAAAAAAATTGCTAAAATTCTTTAAAATTGTATTTTCAATTAAAAAGGTTATAATCCATGTTGGGAGATCTAACCTCACTATTTGTCAGAGGAACCATTGTCACCTGCAAAGAAAGTGAGAGGAAATTCAAATCCAATTTGCCACCAGAATAGAAGTAGATGGGATATCTTTCAAAAGCAACACTTGTTCTGGTGGAAACTGTCAGAGGTGAAGCTTCCTGTCCTTTTGAGGAAATATACACTTACTTACTGTTGTGCCTCTGGACACAGGAAGGACAAGGAAATATCCCTGATGGGAGCACAGACAGCAACACAAATCTGGCAGAGGTTCTAATCCTTCTCAAAATTAAGGAGGATAGAGTTAAACTTTATTGCAAATATTTGATTTACGCATTCAGGCCAAGGCAACAGGTTTGCTTCAAACTCCTCCCATATCTATCCCCAGCAACACCTACTCACCATATCTTTGATCACACACCGCTCCATTTAGTGCCAGGAGCTGAAGGAATATGTGACTCACTCCATGTGATAGCACTGGGCTAATCAGCTCTGTACCATGGGAGTCCATAGCCCAGATCAAAATTCGTCCATTTCCTGCTGAATCATCCAAAATTGGTTGGATGTTGGAACCACCCAGCTCGAAAAAAAGTTGATTTTTCAGCTGCAGTAACTGGTAGGGTATTCTAATAGCCGTAGGGGAGATTCCTCTATCCACACTCATACCTTGCACAGGCCTTTACTTTGCTCCCAACAGCTGAACAGCATGGTGGAGGAGCGCTAGGAAGGTAAGTATATGCTGCTTGGGGGGCTAAATCTAAGTGAACCTATTTCTTTGCCCTGCATGGACAAAGCACAGATTCACTTTAAGCTTAATTTAAAGTCAATGACACTGTCAACTGGCACAGTATTCCTTTGGTTGTCTGGGAATTGCCATTTTATTTGGTTGTTTCTTTGCTGTCATGGACGTTTCATGCCTCATCCAGCTCCTTCACCATTATACATCAAAGCCTGTATACAATTATACATTATAGCATCAAAGCCATTACACAGAAAACCTGCAATTCATATGCACTCTAAGCTACTATCCATGTATAATTACCAAGAGCCTGTGCTATACAGTATGTCTGCAAATCACAGCCAGGGCTGACTACTTGGAAAAGATACAGCCCTAGTATTGCAGAAATAGCAGAGGTTATATTTACAGTATGTGGATGGAGAAATGCAGTGTATATACACATTCGGCTCTGTAATGAACAATAGGCCTTTTCCTTTCTCTGGGTAAACCATTATTGCATCAATGTTTAACCACAGAGAAACCTCTCCACCGCAGATAAAATACTTTTATTTTCCACAGCAACATACAGATGCCTCTTTAGGATGTCAAATTTTAAGAGCGCTGTCTGGCATCTTTACTGCCTGGCCATTAACCTTACAGAGAAGAAAGGATTGTCTTCAGAATCCCAGTGTGGATCGTTGTAACTCTGAATAAATATGTACACTGTGCTCCCACATGTTTGGCTTCCTGAGAGAGTTCTGGGTAATACCGGGGCACTCTGCTAAGTGTATTTCTGAAAATGTGGTTAGCACCATTTACAACAGAATAACAATAAGAAACAATTGTTGTAATGTAACGTAGGGTGACTGAAGGCATGGGTCTGCTGGGGCCGCCCGTAGACAGGAAAAGCCAGTCACCTCTTGCGTCTGTTCTCGGCTGCAGCGGGTGCCTTTTCATTGACATAATTGTGTTATAACATTGTTCTTGCAGGAAGCTGGAGTTGTCATTTGTGCCTGAGACAACTGAAGGAAAAAGCATCGGCCTACATCACACTGACCTAGAAGGACCAGCACCAAGAGGACAAAGATCACTGACTCCCTCAGACTGGTCTTACCTATTCCCCAAATCCTCCGCTTCTCTCATTTCCACACTGCGGTCCTCACCCCTCCTCATTCGAGGGGTTTTAAGTAGTTTTATTGGTTCAGCTGTGTGACAGTACTACATTTTGCTCCTATTTATTTCTATGGCACTCTCCTCCAGGTTAGTGGTATTGTGATCTCTGCTAAACATGTCTCATTTGACCTTTTATTACAAGTATTCTGCAAACTAAAGCACAGAGCGATTGAGCACCAAGTCAAACAGACCCATTCACTGTGTCATACACCTGAGGCTCTGATATACATCATCTCTTTGACTTTGCCTTTTAAAGCTTGGAACCCTTTTACAATGCCCGAAATATCTTTCATACTAAGATCACTAGGTGAGACTTTTGTTCTTTTAATTTGTGTTGTGCCTGGTATGACCACAAACATTTGTAGCTTAATAGTTCTGTGCACCTCTTACAATATAGATATTAAGTACTTGTAACATGTTCAACAAATCCTGCTGCCTTTTCATCAATCCAGAATGCCTACTTACCTGTGTGGCGTGTTGTTGACAACATGAGTGGGAATGCAGTTCAGACCCATTTGGTCGATGCCAGGCAAGCATGCTGTACCAAGCTTTGTCAATGTCTTGGGTACATGTGGCACTACATGGTGCTAGTTCCTGGACATCTGTGTAGTTAAGCTGGGTGTGGACACTTTGGCAGGTGTGCGGACTTTGGCAGTGCTGATGCTCTTGGTACCATATACCTTGAGCCTTACCATTCTGGCAGGTCATTTTCGCCAGGTAGGTCCTTATATCTTAGGGATGTGTTTTATAATTGAAGTATATTATACGGCTATTTGCAGATAATAGAGCAAATTCAAACATCTGTTCTAGTCCCTACTGCTCTTGGTAAAATATGTCTTGAGCCTTACCATCCTGGCAGGTATTTTGTGCCAGGTAGGCCCTTTCATCGTAGGGACATGTTTTATAAATGATGTATATTACACGACTCAGTGTTTGCAAGTAATAGAGCAGATTCAAGAATCTGTCCTTGTCCCTAATGCTCTTGGTACAGTACACACTGGGCCTTACCACCCTGGAAAGTAGTTTTGGCCAGCTAAGCCTTTACATCCTGGGAAAATATTTTTTAACTGACCAACTTTAGCAGCTGTGGTCTGCCAGATACGTCTTATCATCCCGGCATTGCTTACCTTCCTGTACCTGTGTTCTATTTTCTATGAATGTTTGTTAGGCTCGCCAGGTCATCCCACCCCAACACCTGCCCAGCACTCTATGATAAGCTGTTAGCTTGGTGCTCAAATCCTGATCGGGGTTTCCGCTTACTGACATTTTCTGAAAGTTGGTTTTACGGACGCAGACCACTGCAACTACAACATCATCAAATAGTGAGATGAATCTTCAGTTTGGCAGAGTAACAGTCCGATTATGGGTTCTGTTTTATATAATATGTACATTTGAAACCCCAGGCCACGCTGGGAATATAGATATATGTATGTCTAATTACTAAACCCATTATGTGTAAATATACATGTCTATACTATATATCCCCCTTCACTATCACAAGTGGCCTTGTTTATCAAAGTTAGGGAAGAACCTCCACAGCCAGTCTGTGTTGCTCCATAACAACCAATCACATTCTCTTTTTGCAACACGGGATAGTAAAAAGAAGAATCTGATTGGTTGCTGCACAAACTAGCTGAGATATTTCTTACTTTGATAGAAGGGGCCAGTTGCCTGTTATCGAACAAGGCTAAGACCAAACTGAACCAGCCCATAGCAGCCAATCAGCGATCATCTTTTATGAGTGCCGTCATCTAACAAAAGGTGAACTTCAGTTGGCTGCCATTGGTCAGTACTCATCATTGGTATTTGCTTTGCCTTGTTAAATAAGCCCACCCTTGTCCACCTTCCGTCCTCTTGCTGGCTATCACTTGGCCCTTTGGAGCAGTGGCCTTGAGGAAGGGAGATGCAGTTTGTTGTACAAGACATTAAACTTCAATGGATTCCACAGAGCGCAGTCCTGCAGTTGCAGTGTTGGCATCGAAGGGACCTATGTAGTCTTGAAAGGTTGCCGTTAAATTCCATTAGCCAGTGAACCACTTTATTCCCATTATTTTCCACTTTCACCGACGGCTAACACAATACAAGGCTTTGCTGCTCGTAATTTAATGAAACTTGCATTCATTTTGTGAATTAACATCCACATTCCTCCTGAAATCTCAGACTCCTCAATATTTCCTGAGAACCAGGTTAAACAATGCACAAATCTTGTATGAGCTGTGACCCCTGGGAGAGCTCCTAGCTGGGGTCCGTATTGTTCTAGACTCGCCGGGGGAAGACGGGACCTTTGTTTATGTACTCCGTTATGTTAATTAGTGGTGCTGCAGGTATGCTGAATGAACGATGGGTATGTGTTAGCGTGTGTGTATGTATATTGTTATATACAAAGGAAAACACAAAGCACTCCGCTAACCGAGAGCCTGAAGAAGGAAAATCGATAGGCCTTGCTGGTCAGACACACATGCTGTTTTCATTTCTTATTACACAATAATTCCACCAAAACTATTATTTGGGAGAGAACTGCAGGTAGGACAGAATTCTGTATGTTACCTTTAGCTTATCGCCTGTGTTTGTATTTTGTTTCTACAGCAGAGTTCAAGTTGCATTAATCTGCTTCTGTTACAGATACAAAATAGCCATTGCATACAAGGATTTTTAGTCCAAAAGTGGACCATACAGAGTGTCCTAATTTGAAAGCAAGCCTTTCCTAATATTGGGGGTGCCATTGCTGATCTCCTTTTGAAGAGTCTAGTTGCAAGGTTTTTATACTGACTCTCTAGCTTCAGTACTTTGTGAGTCACTGGCCTGCAACATATCAGCAAAGTAAGAAAAAGAGTCAGAAGTCTTTATCAATATACTTGTCCTGATCAAGTCAGAGATCAGCAAGCCAGCCAGACAACTAACATTTGCCGAATTAGAAGTCAACAATGCCAGCCTCCAAGCTTCACTTAGGGAAGGTTTCCTCTCAAGTGATTTACAACCACCAGTGCTGGTACTTTGCTGGCTTAGAATAAAATGACAAGCACATACTGTATAACATGATATTATATGTCTACTGGCATATCTAAGTTTTTAGGTGCGGGAGGTAAAAGCAGCAGTAAGTGAACCTGTATACCGTATTAACCTTTTAAAAGCAAAAGTCTTGCCTTGCAGCAGACACTACAACATAACCTTCTACTACCATCGTTGCTCAAAAACACCTCTTAGCCCTTCTCTGATGTAATCTCACTTTGTCACTGTGGCCTGATTTTGCCTGACCTCATATCAAAATGCAGCCCCCTTAGTGGTCATTGAGGCATTGGCTAGTGGCATGGCAGTTAGTTTCACCATGAAGTCGGAAAAGGTCAGACCCCAGTAACAAAGTAAAAGGTAATCAGGGAGGGGCACAGTATACACAGTATAGGCTTTTTTGGTGAAATATATTGTAAATACATGTCTAATACCCTTAGTGTTCTACCAGTTTCCCTGGTGGAGCACAGAGTGCAAAGCATCATGCGAGATGGTAGAAGCACTGCGAAAACAAAATAAAGTGCACCATTTGGAACATGAGGGTACTTTATCCATAGTGACATAAAATAGCTTTGCTGCAGCTGGCACTCCCATTCAGAACTATATTTAACTGACTCAGACTGAAGCTAAATGGGGGTTTTCATAAAAAAGCTTCTTAGAGGTTTGGTAATGTTTTGTATATGCCTGCTGAATGTGATGCTCTTCAGACCAGCATATACAAAGTGCATCCTTGAACCTCACTCAAGAATGATCAATAGCCCTACATAACATTCAGTTATATCCATTTAGTATTTCCTGTTTACATGTAAGATCCAGAAGTCACGGACAATGTTCCATACAGTCTACAATAGTCTGGAACAGTCCCCCTCCCATGTCAGAGTCAGAGTAGGCCATAACCGTTGTATGCATTGTAAAACAAAATACAAACACTGGTACGGAGCTATTCATATGGTTCTATGTAGCTGAAGTTTGAGTCTTCCCTGTAGTCCTGATTTAAAGCTCTACATATACATTTTGATCCAACATGGAGAAGAATTGAGCCGGAATCACGATTATGTAGATTAATGTTTAAATCCCTTGACAGAGCTGGAAATGAAACAGACCAGGAGGCTGTACTGTACTATATAGTGAACTTGACTAGCCTAAAATGTCTGCAATCACCTTTGTTAGATTGAAATCAATCCCTGAGTCCTTTCAAGCCCATTCTGATCCTAGGCTCAGTAATAAGTATTGAGTACTAAGGGCCTCCACTACTGCCCATGTTGATATAAAGCCCAACCTCTCCTGGTGCCAAGGCCCACACCTGTCAGTGTTAAATGCCTGAACTTCAGTGAGCAGAAGAGGCTTTGACTTTACATGGTTGAATGACTGCTAGTGGAGCATAGTGCTGAGAGTAGAGCTTCAAGAGTACCTGTCATTTTGCTCATATAGGGCCATGTAACAGGGTTTTACTAACCAACTGATACTTATATAACAAAATCACATCAATGTGTCACTGGTGTTTACTAACCTACTGATACTTACCTTCACCTCGCTCCATCGTTGCTGGGTCACCTAATTGCAGTTGTCCCAATATACCCGGCTTACTGTAATATGGGGGATCGTGTGACCTCCTCCCAGAATGCAGTGCGTGGGCCATGACACTGTCACCTGATGAAAAAGATGATGTCATTAACCATGTGTAAGCTCTGGCACCATCTAACACAAAGCTTATATATGTGTTGACTCCCAGAGCAAGGGATTGTAGTGAAAGGGAATATAATAGGGTTAGAGGGTGGACTAGTAAGAGACTCTACTACTTTGCCCCCGAATGGTCTCCTTAATCTTGATATGGGCCAAAAAAAGTATCCATGTATAGCCTGGGCCTAGGATCCAATGGGCTCCACTGGGACACAGGAATCAATTTAAGGACCAACACGTACATTCAAACAACACAAGGTGCCTACACTTCAGCCCTGTGCTTTCCTAAGAAACATTTTAGGCCAGGTTAAGTTTACTTAAAGAAAACCTGTCATCAGACCATTCAATTCAACAAAAATCTTCCCATAAGATTAGATGTGCATTTAATATATTTGCATGTTACAGTGAGGAAAATAATGATTTGATCCCCTGCACATTTTGTCAGTTTGCCCACTTACAAGGAAATGAAAGGTCTGTCATTTTATCATAGGTGTAATAATGATAGAGCCAGAATATCAACCAAAAATCCAGAGAAACAAAACACATGATACAAATGCTATAAATTGAGTTGCAGTCCAGTGAGTAAAATAAGTATTTGATAAAAATTATAGACCTTTCATTTCTTTGTAAGTGGACAAACTTACAAAATCTGCAGGGGATCAAATCATTATTTTCCTCACTGTATTACCTGTTAAAAGAGCTTACAAGAGCCATGAGGCTGCTGCCGGTAGCCACTGTCTTGGATGTGATATCGGCATCCCCAGCAGTCACACGCTATAGAATTGCCCTTCGTTCCTCTCCCAGTATCAACATATTATAGAAAGAAAAAATGCTGCAAGGCTGGTGACAGGGCCTCTTTAAGGGATATCTCCAGACCTTTGCTGTTTTTGGTTTGAATGCAGTGAAACAGCAACTTCTATACGCTTATGTATCATGAAGGACATTAGAGAACTGAACTGGGGCTTTGATTTGCCTTTACAGTGTGTGTACAATAGGTACAGGCATGTGTTTAAGTTTGCAAGGATCACAATGAAGAAATGACTGCCCTTCGCCATCTATGGTCCCGAATTTATAAAGAATATATTCAATTCCTTATGCCTAAAATGTTTACATATAGTTTTTTGTGATTGACTTGGTACAATGTAATAAAATTTGTATATACTCTAGTAGATTTCAGGGTGACAGAATACACCCTAGGCTACGTTCCTCGTAGCTACAAAGAAAGGCACATGGGGAACCCCAGGACCGAAGTCCTTAAAGACACTTTTGGCCACATATATTGGTGGAATGTACCCCCTCCACTTTGTCTCCTCATCCAAAGAAGGCTTGTAAGGTACTATTCTCTTACCAAATCCGTATACAAAACTTTATTGAGGCCTAATAACAACAAGGGGATGTCAGATCATTCAAACTTCTTTTCTAAGATCCATGAGAATACAATAAAAATATGTTTCCCTTAAGGATAAAGATTTTGCCCTGGCTTAAAACATAAATACTGATTGCTTGTCATTTTATTATAAGATCAATAGAAGATAATAAAACCATAGATGGTTCAGTTATAAATATCAGATCTTTTACTACATTTAACAATTAGAAATTGACATGGAAGCCCCACCCTGATCTCCCATTCATATATCGGCATGTTTACAAAGCAACGCCCACTTTTTTTAGATCCACCTATGAGGGGCTCACCATTCCCTGTTCTGCATTTGTTTGTTATGTTGTCCGGCCTTAATAAAGCTTTGTGTATTTTTTATAATGAGATGATTAGATGTATTTGAACTTTCACTATTCAAAAATCCTTTATAAGATTTTTATATTATTGCATGGGTTTTTTTTCTAATAAATTGTTGCCTCCTCCCCCCTAATCCTTATAAATATTAGCTAGGAATTGATTTACTGTATATAAGGAGGAAGTTTGTGGCTGACCCCTCGGAAGGGCTCTCATGTACTTTCTATATGCTGTAGACCTGTGGGTGTTGTGAGTGTTAGGATATCTCAGTATGTAGCTGAGAAACAACTTAAAGGGACACTATCATGAAGAAAAGCTTGGCTGTTGTCTTACTTTAGATTTTATTCATGCTGATCACTGAAATTCAGACTTGTCTTTCTCCACCTTACTGCCATAACATGTATGGGCTCGCCATTACGTAGCTTCAATTCCAGGAGTTATTGCCGGGAGCTAGACATATTTGTTCTTTCAAACTGGACAAATGTAACACAAAGTCTCCTTTTTCCTCCACATGCTAGAGTCAGTCCTTGGCATACATCACAGCTGGTGTGCCTTTTACACTTACAATGCTGACAGAAAGTGGAAGCCGGTGGTTCTCTGTAAGGAGGGCAGCAAAGTGTCCCTAACATTGGACATTGAAATGTTGGCATCTATAATAGACATTTCCTGTAGCAACTCATTACATCTTACCCTTCTTATTTGGGCTTGCACAAGAATAAAGTAATATCAGATTGAATGCGGTGGGCATTGTCACCAGATTCCATGGACCCGGGGGTCTGCTGGAGAACGGAAGCTTAAATGACGTTTAGGCCCATAGTGACCGGTCAGGTTTCAGTTAGATGTGACATTGGTCTGTATGTTATGTAGACTGTACTAGTAGAAACAGGAAGTTGAATTTGATTGGTTGTCACTTATACAGGGCCATTTTTTTCCATATTGCTGCTTTACTAGATCGTGAAGGTAAACCAAATTAGATGTATGGTTATGAATACAGAGCATATCAGCACAGAACAGGGCCCTGTAGAGTATACAATAGTCAATTAGCCAATGACAATCCTTTCCTCCAGTGTTTACAGGAGGCGCAGTATCACAGCTAAACATATAGGCAAATCGCAACAATACCGAAAAATTAATACAGCCTTTTATATGTCCCAACAAATTGAGATCGGCCCTGTGGGCATAGCTGGCAACTCTCCGATACCATAGCTGTAAGATTGTTTTATGTATGTTGCCACCACCGGTATGCAGCTTTATTATCAGTGCTCCTCACACAGACTTGGATAACAATGCTTCGCACCCAACCTGTATGTAAAGTTTAATATTAATGTCTTCAGGGACTTCTTGGGGAAAAAAAGAGTTCTAAGGCCCCGTTCACGCCAGGGCGGTTCGGCCTCGTGGATCCGCTGACATGAAGGATCCCATACATTGCTATGGGGGCCGTTCATGCCACCGCGATCCAAACAGCCTCACCGCCCGAATTGCTTTTTAAAATTATTTTAACCCTGCTGATCAGCGCGGTTTCCATACTGCTGTCAATAGAACTGCGCTGCTCAGCGCCGTTTTAGGCGTTTTTTAACTGCGTTTCAGCGCTGAAACACAGTTAAAAACTCACAAAACCACCCTTTTGAAATCAGCGCAGTCTTCACAAATGCCCTGGTGTGAATGGAGCCTCATAGGGAAAAGCAAAGGGTCAGACCAGAGATTTTAGAACAAGCTTGTTTGGTAATGACCTCTTAGCCCTAAACAGTCATTGCCCGGGTGTCCCTTGGACTTTCAGATCAGGAATGGGACTAGCCCACTAACATTGTTCAGCTCCAATGTACATCCTGAATACGGTGGCCCACTGCTGTACAAGGAAGGCTATAGCTTTCAGAGTGTGACTTGTTCTTGTTGTCTTTAGCAACTGGGTAGAATGAACTTTTCCACTTCTAATTGCAGTGGCCAAACTGTAGAGTGATCATGGAGTGGATATGCAGTCCTTTCAGCCAAACGTACGTGTTTATACAATAGGAAGGTGACTGTGGCTTCAGCATTGTCTCAGGGAAACAATAGCTCATATTTGGGGAAATCCATTTCAGATCATTGATTTTATTTTCCTCCCAGAGATCCGCTAGCCAAGGGGTATCTGTAGAGGTCACATAGCATTCCCAGACATATGATTGTTCCCTGATCTGATACTTATCAGCCATATTGGGCACTGGCTATAGATAGGCCGAGAACATGAAAGGCGGGAGCTGATAAGTTGACATGGGCTATAAGCCAGTTGTTTTCACACATTTTAACATATTAGGCATAACAGTAAAATCTATTTGTTGCCGATAGTGACAAAAGCCATTATCTGATTACGAGGCTTGTAATAGATAACAATGACAGGTGGGTGACTGTCAATCAGGAAGAAAACAAAAGGCAATTTTTTTTTATGGTTTTAAAACTCAAAAATGAATCACATTTATATAAGTGTATCTTTTATCATGGTAGTGTCCCTTTAAGGCTGCGACATGTGACTGGAATTACAGCCATGATAACCCCATTGGAAAGGGTAATAACATTTCCTGACTTGTAAATAATAAAGTGCATCACTAGAGGTAAGAATAATAAACAGCATTACCTGATTTTGAAAAGCAATTCTCCGTGCGGGAGACCATTTATGGTGGGATGCGGCGTGACGCAGAGCTGCATCACTATAGCCCACGTGGCTGTATTAAAGATCACATGATTTTATTTTATGTATTCTTTCTGTCTGATTTTAGATGAAACCCTGGGGCTGTTTTATATGACTACCAAAGGGAAGGGAGGGTGTGATCAGCACTTTGCAGATGGCACTTTGTAGAGACAATAGGAGGCAACCATTTTGTAACAGGCCCTCCATGTTTTAAAATGGCTTCCAAGACGCCTAGACAGAACCTCTTTTTCCAGGCAGTCAGTGTTAAATAATTGCCAAAACCTGTAACCTTTTATTTTCTCTGAAAGTCGACCCTGTGAAATGTTGTATCATATAGGCGGACAATGGATTCTTTCTTTGCTTTAACCACCAACCACTCCTTTAGAGCAACTGTCAGTTGTGTTAATGTTTCTATATGACAAATGAAATACGGACAAAAGAGAATTTTGCACAGATGTACTTGTTACTTCAAAGGTGCTGCAAAACCTGATGTAAAAAAAGCTAAAACTTTAAAAAGCATTACAAAAATGTAATTAAAAAATGAAAGTTTGTGGTGGGATTTGACCTGCCCGGCATTTGATATTTTGCCGCAGTTCGGCCGTCTGTAACGTTGTTGTGATTTCTTTCTGTCGCTTGCATTAGTGAGATCAGTTGTTATCGTGTGTTAATAAATCATGGGATTAAAATCTGTGTTCCAGAGTCTTTTTTTGTATCATTCATTGGGGGACACAGGAGGAATTCTGAGACAAGAGGGTTATACTGCTGCCTACAGCAGATTGGACACTAGCAACAAAGCTGTTGGTGAGCTAGATATTAACTCCTTCTGCTCCCATTAAGCTCCACTTTTGCCAGTGTCTTCGGAAAATAGATGTCTTCCATGCCTGAGAGAAGCAAAACCATTTTCAGAAGACTTCTTCTTCTGTCAAGATCCTTAATTTACTGCAAAGCCAGAGAGCTAATTTCTGCCATTTTCAAGATCAGCTGATCCTCAGCAAAGCTTGAAGGTCATACGTGGACCCCCGCCATGCCAATGAAGTGGGGCTGACCTGTAATGTGATTCTAGGGCTCTGCTGTGGGCACTCCCCAAGACACATGTATTATATGAGTCAGCTGCAGAGTGCTTTACAGGTCCAGGGCCATGGTACACCTGCTGGTAGAACCCTGTCTCTGAAGATTTCTTGGGCATTATGGACACGACTGGCCAAAGACTTGATGGGGTATGTTCCACCAGGAGCTTGCCTGTCACTCCCCGGCTTATGTGCATTGTGGGGGCTACAGGGCATCTCCCGGACCACTGTTGGGGTAAGTTAAGGACCTTGCCCTTAAGGGAGAGCCTGGTGAATGCTTGGTACTATTGCTCCAGTTGCGCCCCGCTGGGGTTCCGGCTGCAATACTTATGCAGTCACAGGCTGGCGCCAGGAATAGGGCCTTGGACCATTTTTGACTTTGGTGTCCAGTGCCTGCTCTTCTGAGTGCTCTTTTCTGTGCTCCCTGCTGCCTTAGTGACATGGTTACAGACAGCCAGATATCCTACACTGCCCCTGCAGCTGGGTATGGCCATTCTTAGACACAGAGGGAACAGCAGCCTCCTGATTCACTATCAGCTCTGGGGTGGCTTGCAGCATCTCTACCCAAGGGCCTGACACTGACAGCCTGGACAACTGTCCCCTGCTAGGGTTCCTCCCTGAAGTCTTCCCCAATCCAGCTATAGATACACTAAAACTCACACCTCTACCTCTCTTCTCCTCCCTGCTCAGGCTATCTCTATGTTTATGAGGGTTGTGCATCAGGCCCTTTAACCCAAATAGGGAATGTGGATTAATGATATGGGGTTACAAGCAGTAGGGAGAGGAGAGTGAATGTTGGGAAGCAGCAGTCTTAAGGTGCCCATACAATGTACGATTCTCGTACGAGAATCGTGGGAAATCCCACAATCGTACAGTGTATGGAAGGCGTGCGACCGTTTCTACTGTACGGTTGCACGTCTTCCGTCGAACATGCAGGCTTGAAAACCAAGTGATCGGAAGCCCGCCCCTCACTGCGATCATCGGAAGCCCGCCCCTCACTGCGATCATCGGAAGCCCGCCCCTCAGCGGGGCAGGCTTTCGATGATCGCAAGAACGATCTGCCTTTCCAAGATGGGCAGATCGTACGAGCTTTTAATGCGCTTACGACCATCGCAAGACAAAAGTCTTGCGATGGTCGTAAAGTGTATGGGCACCTTTACATGGTGGGTACTGTAGACGTTTACACACCAGATGTGACAAACGATCGGTTTCAAAACACATAATAGACTGCGTGTGGTCAAACGCTTGCATTAGCAATTCTTTGTAACGCTCATACACTGTGACAGGCATGATGTTCTTGTATACATGCTGCATCTGTAGCACCCTTGCAACACGTCAGACTGCAATGAATCACAATCAGTGTGAACAAGTCCAAGGACTTTGTTGCCTTTTTTTAATGTAAGACTGAGATTTTATGTTTTGTTTTCCTATTTAAATATACAGTCCTCCCCCCAATCCTGACCAGTCTTACCCAATGTTCTGATAAAAGGTTAAAGAGCCCTCTAATAGCTACCCATGTTGTAGAAATAAACTTGCTCCAACTCCCATGTAAAGGTGCCCATACACCTTACAACCATCGCAAGACTTTTTAAAAAACGTACGATCTGTCCATCTTGGACAGGCAGATCGTACTTGCGATCATCGTAAGCCCTCCCCGCTGACTAGAGGGCTTCCGATGACTACAATGCTGAATGGGCAGTGTGCGCTTGCGCACACCGGCCCGTGCGACATTTGTCTTACGAGCAGGCCACAAACCCTCCGACAATCATACGATTTTCGGCAGGTTTTCCAGCGTGCTCGTAAGACAAAAGACGTGCGATCGTGCAGTAGAAACGGTCGCACGCCTTCCATACACCTACACGATAGCGGGATTTCCCGTGATTATCGTACGATAATCGTGCAGTGTATGGGCACCTTAAGTCACACAATCTCAGCTGGAGGCAATTGGGATTCAGACACAGCTGGTCATACAGCAGTTCTACTTATTTATGCTTTACTTATGTATTTATTCCAGGTATGTACAGTATATAGCACTGACAATTTACGCAGTGCTTTATATACTGCACATATAAATCAGTCCCTGCCCCCAAGGAGCTTACAATCTAAGTTTCCCTATGTCACATACATACATTCTGAGGTCCCTATCTCACATACATACATACACACATACAATCTAAGGTCCCTATTGCACACACATACATGACCAATTTAGACAGCAGCCAATAAACCTTCCAGCATGTCTTTGGAGTGTGGGAGGAAACCGGAGTACCCAGAGGAAACCTACACAAGCAAAGGGAGAACATGCAAACTCCTTACAGATAGTGTCCTGACTGGGATTTGAACCAGGATGCCTCCATTCAGCAGAGGTCATGTGACCAAATGTCTAGGCATATAGTCATGTGATTGACTAGTCTGGGAGGTCACGTGGGGATTTTCTGCACTTGTTACAGGGCTTTTTGGGCATTTATGACCTTATTTATAATTGGGGGCATGGTGCCTTAGGGTGAGAGGGTTGTGTTTTAATATTAGGTCCACTGTAAGCAACGAGACTAATCGTTCTCTCAAACAGCAGGAATATTCCACCATTATTTACTACTTTAAAAGATCACCATAAGGAGTGCTTACACTTGGCCTGCCTGTAGCCAGCATAAATTGCCCATTCATGGCCAGACATTTTTGCATACTCCTCAAGCTTACTAGCTGGTTGCAGTAATCTTGTGAAAATGCATTGCAATAATTAACCCTTAGGATTATTGTCCATCTTCCAGCACACACATCCCATAATGCCCTGCAACTTACTAGCCATGTCTGCACACTCTCTCTCTTTCTGCCCAGCAACATGGCCTCAAATTGCAAAATTCAGGAACCCAGCGAGGGGAGAGAAGGTAGATTTGATGCAGAAAAAAAAATCCCATTAAATATTCATTGGTATTTTTGCTGATATTTGTTGAAATTCAGTGTTGGGCTGGAGCGCCAGTTACACTTAATGAGCAGAAAGTGTCAGAGGGAGATGGGTGAATGGAGAGAGGGGTGTGGGGGGAGGTGAGGGAATTGATTCTACATTTAACTGTTTCTGAGCAAAAGGAAAGAGCCAAGCACTCTGCTTTATTAAACATAAATCCCGGCGGATTAGATATAAGGCAAGATAATAATATTTGGTCTGCACCAAAAGAAAATAGGGATGTAAAAATAGATTTCCTTCTTAAGAAAACAACAGACTTGATCGATTTTCGGCTTTTTAAATAGAATACAGTATAACGTTATAGATCTGGTTGTTACAAATTGTTCAGCCGCTGTTTGATAAATGGTTTAGTCCAAGCTTTAATGAATATAGTGGAATCCCCTATAGATTTAGTGGTCAGACGATCATCAAATACCATAGGATGCTTTATACTGAAAATGGATTGCACAACCTAAATGCCATAATATCTTCTGTGCCAGAACGTTCCAAGCGGGAGCCGCTTCCAGGGGTACTTCTGTCTGCAAAATAAATTCATCACAACAGATAATAGCTATAGCAAATAATACATCATGGATGATGCACAGGTCTTCACTTATCACACACTGTGTATATATATATATATATATATATATACACACAATCATTTTGGGGGCACTGATAATAAATATGCAGGTTAGGAAGAGAGCACAGGACAATGGACAGAAAGACCTGAGTCATATCTAAGCCAGAATGCCGCCTACAATAGCGTAGTGTTCCTTAATGAGAACATATATACAAGAAGACATTTGTAATAATCGGAACCTTCACGTCTGAATTGCTATAACAGTGCAGTCTTACCTCGTGGGCATTGCTTGATTTTTTTTCTTCTTGTACTTGTATTCTCTATGTTGCGAGACTTATATACCGCCTGAGCTCAGTGCTGAAAACAGATACTTTACAAACTGATATATTTATAAAGTTGGTTGGGAATATGTGAAAGAAAACGGAAGGCCTTGTTAACTTCCAGTTTTACCTTTCTCCCTTTCATTTGTCAGCTCTGAGATCACTAGGAGACATGTCAGCCTCTATGTGGACTTTACAGCCTGGCAGGGAGAGAATACAGCTAAACGCATTAGGAGACAGGTCAGCCTCTATGGGGACTTTACAGCCTGGCAGGGAGAGAATACAGCTAAACGCATTAGGAGACAGGTCAGCCTCTGTGGGGACATTACAGCCTGGCAGGGATAGAATACAGCTAAACGCATTAGGAGACAGGTCAGCCTCTATGGGGACCTTACAGCCTGGGAGGGAGGGAGAGAATACAGCTAAAATCACTAGGAAACATGTCAGTCTCTAGGGGGACATTAGTGCCTAGCAGGGAGAGACTACAGCTAAACGCACTAGGAGACAGGTCAGCCTCTGTGGGGACCTTACAGCCTGGCAGGGAGAGAATACAGCTAAACTCACTAGGGGACAGGTCAGCCTCTGTGGGGACATTACAGCCTGGCAGGGAGAGAATACAGCTAAACGCACTAGGAGACAGGTCAGCCTCTGTGGGGAGCTTACAGCCTGGCAGGGATAGAATACAGCTAAACTCACTAGGAGACAGGTCAGCCTCTGTGGGGAGCTTACAGCCTGGCAGGGAGAGAATACAGCTAAGCATAGAACACACAACTATGCATAAGAGGTAACACTGCACCAATTTACAATTGGGGAAATGCAGATTACAACAAATGTCCATTCCATTACTTCTCTTTAGAATGTGTTCTCTCAATCTTTACTCTTCACAATCTGCTGTTTTGGAGAACATTTAAGGAATGAACTCACCTGAATGACCTCGCTCTTTGAGCAAGAGATCCAACCTCTCAGCCTCCATATGCCACGCGATGCATAAAACAACATGAGCTCTTTTGTATGAAACTGAAGTGTCTGTATTAGAGGACGGACCCCTTGGAGGGAACGGATAGCTATTTGTATTATTATGCTGAAACCTGGAAAACAACATTTAAGAAGTATATTGTATTTGTTTTGTTGGGTGGAAAGTTTTGCACTTTTGGCAGCCAGCAGGCGGAGCTTTGGGCTCCTTTTTATAGAAATGCGTCAAATAATATCAATTCTGTTTACAGACGTGAATTGCTGAAGTCTGAACACTCAGTTGAGTCAGAGGAGCGGCTCTCCCCCTCTCCCTGCCAGCTCTGTTCAGAATGTTCTGTGTTCTTCCTTTAGAAAACCCGCGTTTCTCTTCATACGGGTGTCATGGCAAGGGCGCATTGTGTGTATTGAAGAGGACGACGTAAACCATAGCCGGATGACATTTACTTTGCCAAAGCACTGCGTGTCATAAACAATTTGTTTTTCCTATAAAACACTGTTTTCACCTTTCTTTGTCGTCTGTTGTGAGTCAGTGCTGCTGATCTTCTCCAGACTCTTTTACCCACTTCCTGTCTGCATGCACTCGCTCCAGCAGCGGCTTCACATCAACGTTGGACCAATGTGTTAGCACACCAGGGGAGCATGTGACAATGCAGGAGGAAAACTGGGAAACAGATGTTACGCTATAGCAGGAAGTTCCTAAACCAATACCTTCATGGCGGGATCACAAGGTATTCCTTTAGAATAGGGACAGCACTTCACACATGTTAAAGCTTATAGAAGATCTGTAATTGATTTAAAGCAGAACTCCGGGTAAAACACATTTTGGCAGCTGCAATGTAAAATAAATGACCTCTTATGAGAAGTGTCCCATGTGTCTGGATGCTGCCGCATTAGTGAAAACGTATACTAACCCTGTACAATAATGGAAGCACTGGACTCCCAGCACTGAAAGGTACCGTCGTGGCTCTAGCACACTGATGATAGCGAGTCACTCATTACATTGTCCATTCATAAAACAGGTTTCATTCCTTTTACAGAATAAAATGTGCTCTGTGATTGGACAAGGGGAGGGGTGCATGAATGTCGCAGTCCCCCCCTGTCCAATCATAGCACATGTTGTATTCTGTGAAAAGTAAGGTCAAGGACAAGGTCGGAGAAGGAGCAACTGGCTATCATCAGTGTGCTCTCAGTGCCGGAAGTTCAGGACTTCCATTATTGTAAGGGGTTAATGAAAGTCAAAGTTTGAACTAACACAGCATCATCCACACAGGGGACACCTCTCATTAGTGCTCATTGATTGTTATGTTACAACTGTCAGAAATGTGTGGCTTTAGGACCGAAGACCCATTTCTTCACACAAGGTAGTCAGTTCAGTTATGGGAAGTCCCGATCTATAATTCAATGGTTTCTACTACGGATACCAAGTTTTTTGGAGAGTACTCGTACTCGCCCAAATGCTCCGATGCCTAGCCCGATACCCAAGCTTCCGGTATCAGGAAGCCGGGCAGCGACTCATTACACACTGCCGTGCTTCCTGATTGGACGAGAAGCTGGCTCCATGCTCCCTCGTCACTTGGTGACGAGGGAGCATGGAGCCGGCCAATCAGAAAGCCGGGCAGTGTGTAATGGCTCGCTGCCCGGCTTCATGATTGGATAGGAAGATGGCTAATGAAGCCGGACGACGAGTCTGGTGAAGAGGAAGCATGGAGACGGCTTCCCTGCTAATCAGGTAGCCGGGTGGCGAGTCACTACACGCCTCCCGACTTCCTTAATGGGACTACCGGTATCGGTATTTGGTATCGGCGACTACCGGGGAAAAAATGTCGGCTATCCGTACTCGATACCGAAAAACCGGTATAGGTGAATCCCTAGTTTCTACTCAATGGGGAAATCTCCCAGTTACACAATAAATGATCTGTAACACACACAAATGTACATTGGAGAGAACGACCCCTAATAATTCCTGCAGAGTCTACGGAGTGAAGCTGGCCGTACAATGGTAGATTTTCTAACAAACGTCCATAGGATAAAACACCTGATAATGCCATCGGAGACTTGCCAAATGTCGTTCAAAGTCCGTTTTATTTTAACATTCAATTCTGGAAATAAATGGAGTTTCACGAATGAAAACCACAATTCTGTTCATATGAAAAACATTTTTTCCATCTTTCGGTCATAACAGACGGTCAGTTTAACCCCAAAGACTATGAGAAACCTAACAAACGGGAAAACCGATTTGTTTCTAAGGACATTCATGGCCAGCTTTAGTTTCAGGCAGATACAAGAAGCTGCTGGGTGTGTCACCTCTATGGAATCCATGCACAGCTGACACCAGCTTTGGTTGGAGTGACTCTTTAAGGTGAGAACTGCCACGCTTCATTGCTTTGAAGGCATGGTGCTCTAGGATCACTGGAAATAATAATGCCATGTAAATTCCGGACCAATCAGGACCTAAAGGGCCATTTATACACTGCAGATCTAAGACTGCAGTAAACAGGAATGATGAGAGCAGAATGTACTGATTAGGCTGCAGAAACCACAATGCATTGCACTATAGTAGCAGACAGATCAGAGCTAGCAAGACGAGAACTAATTATAATGGTTGTGCCAGAAATAGATGAGAAGTGGGAATCTCTAGGAACAATGGATTCAGAATTCATTATTCTGCCCTGTGATGTTGGTTCTCTCTCCCCTGGGAAATCTGATCACACTGGACACACAGTGAGGGATTTGGGGACCCGTGTCCTTCACACTAATTCCCAGCCTGTGTCCTGTCCAATTACATGTGTAGGATACAGCGAATCCCAGAATTCACGAGGTGCCAGCGTTATCCACACCGCAGTACAAAGGCTGCAAGAATGGGGCTGAATATTTCCAAAGTAAGGACACAGCTGGGCCTGTCATCATTTGCGTGTCATTTATCATATCAATGAGAAATCCATTATGTATGTGAATAATAACAATCATGTCTATACTGCCATTGTCCCAGGAACAAATAGGCCTGTATACATACAAAGGGTGCGCAGTAATCATGGGTGGTGACAGCAACCAATCAAAATTCACCGTTCAGCAATTACAGCAGTGATCAGCTATAAAACTGAACTCTGGCCAATCTAACTAAATGCAGGGTTACAATCGATCTGCGTCTATAGATCGGATTTGTTTTTTGTTATAAAACATTTATAATTCTCTTTGGTAACTCCTGTGACTTTAGAAACTCCTATTACGCCAATTGGGTGACCTCACATTTCTGTAGTAGAGAACACAGCTTGCTTGTATCTCCATCTCCAGCCTGCTTGGTGTTTTTGCATGGTTCATGAGGATACATCCAAGTAGCCTTGTGGATGTCGGCCTTTCCTCAGGTGGCTGGTTGGGAAGACTGCAGAAGAATATCCAGCGTTGGTCAGCTGAGCGCTGTGGGCATGAGCTCTTTGCTTTGTGGATTGAATGGTAGCGTTTGATATTTTTCTGAAATTCAGCACTAGGGATGCGGTTCAGGCAGTGGTGTATTTTGGTTTGTGCTGCCCTAGGCAAGACTAAACTCGGGCACCCCCTCAATCTAAATATGCTCCAACCCACCCTGTTCAGGACATGTAGGGTCTCAGGAGAACTGTGCAGACTTCCTTTCCCTGCATAGATATTCTGCTCCTCTTACCTGCAGCTCGAAGTGCCATCAGTACCAACAGGATACATTGCAGTCCCCAGCCTGCCTCTGGGACATCCCACCATCAGATCACATGCGATGGCCAGCCCTGAGCCACTCGCTGCTTCTCCTGTACAAAGCATGCCGGACCGCAACTCACTGGGCCCTCCCCTCCTCCGGTCAGCTTTTTACATAAGCAGCCACTCTTAGGGCCTTGCGGCTGCCTTGTTTGCCTCATTAGGCAGCCGCTGCTGCCTGATTCTGTGCCGCCAAGCCTCGGCCCCCCTGGCAAGTGCCCAGTATGCCCAAAGGCAAGTCCAGCCCTGTCCGCCTCATTGGTTTGGGGCAGCATTTTCTGCCGCCCCCTTGGAAAGTGCCTCCCTAGGCACATGCCTAGTTTGCCTTGCGGTAGATACACCCCTGGGTTCAGGTTCGCCACTACCATAGGTTCTTGGCATATCCTGCATGTCGGAGGTTCACAGACTCACTGGGAATTCACCATAGTAACCATGATGGAGTGCATCAGCAGAGAAGCTTACTGTATAGATTCCATTGGTAGAGCAAGTGACAGGGGGATTTACAGGCAGGAGATTGGGGGAGACAGAGCGTTGTAACCCCATAACACAAAGTGCCCAAGCAAGGACCTTTATATCAGTATCACCAGCTGATAGTTTCATGAAAGCTACCAATTAAAATAAAAATAGACTTTCCAAGTGATATTATCATGTTTAAAGTTTATATGAAATTTTAGTAGTCGGGTTTACATCCACTTGAACAAACTATCCTTGAGTTCTTCGAGCTGCAGTGCTAGGGTACATTTCCTTATGTTCCCTGTCTGTGTGCACAGATCTCTACACCCAAAAATCCTTTAAAGGACAAATAGCTCCCTGCAATTGATAATACATAAAAAAGGAAGAAATAAAAAAAATTTAAATCTGTAAATAATGTTAAAAAGAAAAGGAATGTGATAGGAAGTGAGAACACAGGACAAGGCCCGGCCTTGAACTAGAGGGACGGGGCTGTTATCACCAGCTGGTTTGGAAGCAGTTGAAGTGCAAAGCTGGCATACAGGTGCTGGCCGTGTGGGGGGTTCAGGGACATTTTTATCTTCCGCTGCAACAAAAACCCAAAAACTTGGCACGAGGAGGTTGTTACTAGAAATGGTCGGGTGGGTGTTGGCGAGTGCTGTTTCGAGTTTCAAAGCTTCAATCTGGGGAAGGGCGGGCAGCTATAGCATGGGATTGTATGCCTAACTTTCCCCTCTTTTTCATGGAGAAAGATGCACAGGAAAAGGCCATTGAGGTGCAAAGGGGGATTGAAGTGAGATTTAATAAATATTACTTTAGGCCGGAAACTGAAAGATGGAGGCTGTTTTTAGTTCTTTACCATGGATGATTCAGTGAAGGAGAACGGGGAGGAGGAGTATAGGGAGAAGGAAGAGGTGAAGGAGGAAAGAGAGGAGGACAGCAGCCTCTGTAGCATGGCCACATGTGTTTTCCAGCTCGTGAGGGTGGCAGAGAGGAGGCAGGCAGTTGATTTTAGGGCTGCATTTCTGCCCGGTGAACACTAGCTGGGTATATTTGCCTAAAGTGGCCACAAATCCCTCTGGCCCGACAAAGGACCTCCTGAAAACCACAGTACTTCATGCTGAACTGCTGCACCAGCAAGTTGAGAACATGGGCCAAGCAAGGTACATGTGAGATTTTTCCCAGGCAAAGGGTGGACCCACTGTCACACTTGCCTAGATGAAGATGGGATGGGGTGGGGTCAGCCACCTCTTGGCCTGGAAAGCTGCCAACAGCTCTGGCCCAGTGTGTCTACCTTCTGGTTATCAAGAGATTCCCCCAGACATATGACTTGCAACACAGCATGGCAGCATCTAGCCAGATTTGTTGCATACACTCTGGGTGCTGGGGTAGGGAGTGACTGCTAGCTGCAATGGAGTTGAAGGATGAGACCAGTGAAGAGGAAGGGTATAAGTGCTGTCACACGTGTATATAAACCACGATTGTACAACATATATCGGGTATCCCCTCGCACGCCAAACTGAGAGAAATCATTTACGGTTACCTCTAAACTGATGAGCAGTGGAGGCTTTTAAAGCATCGCCTAATCAATAATTTGGGGGTACTGTCGTTTTTCCTCATTGGCTGGCACATACAATTTTGGGGCTTCACCTATTTGGTATCTATTTACTTGACAAAACCTCATCTATAATTTTGTAGAAAAAAGACGAGGATCGAAAGTTTCTGTGCGCTAAATTTCATTTTAGTGTATTTTATCTTAAAAATACTGGTTTGATAAACATTTGTGCAAATACTGAGTGACATGAATTGCAACTAGCATCTTCTTTCAGAAAATATATAAGTGTTTGGGGGTCTAAAGCGATTTTCTAGCCAAGAATTCTGATTTTATCATTACGCAAATAGTAAGAAATTGCTCCGGACAGCAAGTGGTTAAAGTCATTTTGTAGACAAAAATGCAGATTTCAACATGTGAGCAAAAGATGAAAAAATGGCTCCGGAGGTGAAGCGTTTTTGGTGTTGACCTCAAAGTCACATTGAAAGGACCTTCTCTCCGCTGCATGGATTTTTTTTTACATTCTCTTTTGCTTTGTTAAATGTCCCCCATGCCGCCTCTCGGTGCCCTTTGACAAAAGCTTGCCTATTAGCCTTGAAAATGGGCAGATTTTAGTGTCAAGATTTTTCCCCCTATAGACTTCAGTGGATTTCAAGCACGATTCCATGACATTCCCCCAGCCGAGTGAACCCTGGGAGATTCACCTATCCCTATTCAGCACTAATTAGTGTGACAGCACCAGAATGTCTGGCCCAGTCACGACTGTCATCAAACATGCTAAGAGCCTCTTACTACAATTGGGAGACTATTGTGCCATGTAGGGGTTAACTAGAGGTCAACAATTAGCATTTCTGAGTGTCACCGGCGCTAATTGCACACATTTGTGCAGCATGTTGGAAAATCAAATTGCTGCTAGATGCTGAACCTTTCATTTCCACGGAGAAAAGGAAACAAATCTTCTCCCGGATTGGCCCTTTATGCACATTTTGGACCCAATCAAGGTGTTTCAGGAATGCAAATGAGGACTCAGAAGCCCCTCTGTTTATGACCAGTGTTATTTAATACACATCATTGGGGTTTGCAATGAATTATTAAATGTATGGACTTTTTATTTGATATTAAACCTTTTTGTAACCATACATTCAATCCATTGGGCTACACAGTCTTAATTCAGCCGTCCACTTGTTGGAACATATTCACATATTTATCCTACACTTGTATTTCTTATCTTTTGGATTCATAAGGATAATAGCCCGTCTCTCTGCGTGGATTAGGAATTGGGAGTCCCGAGATAAAGATTGGGATTTTTTTTGTCACCAGGCCATCGGTCACAGCCAGAAAGGGATTTGAAAGCTTCCAGTGCACAACAATGTCTTCTTCTATAGCAGCACAGGAGTTAAGGTCCTGCTGCTCAGATAAGACACAGATCCCTATAGGCAGTGCATGAATTACAGGAGTCATTTAAGGTGAGGGCTCTGACTGGAAATCGCTGCATATACTGCCACCTTGTGCCCAAAATAGGAAACAGCACGTGAGAATCATCGCTGCAGGTTAGATCATTGAAATAAACAAGAGAATAGATTGTAAACTTTAATAGCATTGTGTTAATAACATTCAGTATAATTCCTGAAAGAGAAGAATATAAGAAACTGCAGATCATTGTTAGTTTTTTTTTTACTATTAGTTAAGAGAGTTTGCAATGATTAATACTGGAATACAACATTCCCAGGAACATGAAAAGTCTTGAAAGGATATGCAATAGGGTCAGCATTGTCAGAAATGTAAACGTCAAATGATCAAGGTGCTGGTGTTTTGGAAGGGACTCTGTGTAGGAAAAGTCAGGACAGCAAGAACCTGCATTTCCATGGACTCACGGACTGAACATTTTAAAGGGTCAGTCCACGCAAAAGTGATTTTAGTTATTGGGGCAGCTGCTGTACGGAGTCAGCCCTTGGTTTTTTATATGCCTTGGATATCAAACAGCTATAGTTCCAGCCGCCTATATTCCAGCACTTTATATTATATTCTCCCTAATACAAATGCCACCAGAAAGAGCGGGACCCCATTCAATGGCCACAACAGGTGTGCAGTTTGAGGAACCCATGGACAGATATGAGTTCCAGAGCAATATAAATAATACTCAAGTGGTTTGCTTCTCCAGCATTTAGCAAAAGAAAAAACATCAATTTTGGGTAAACAGACCCCTTCAAAGCAGAAGTGGAAAAAAAAAATTAAACATTGCTGGGGGGTGGGGATTTTTATTAAAAGAGACAAGCAGACATGTAAAATTCTTCCTTTCTCCCCCAATGACATTCAGTTTTCTGTGTAGTGCTTGCACAGTGCAGTGTACACACTCAGCCCGTACATGGCATCTTTAAGATTCTATGAATAGGCTGGGGGCGATGAAAGTCCTGTTTGGATGCTTCAGTAGCCACTCAATGGCTGAAGTGGACTTCCCTAAAACCCGGAAGTGTCGGAGATGGCTGGGGGATAGCACTGAGGACTGAAGATCGATTTGATAGTGCTGGAGAAGGGCACACTTGCAAGGTAAAACCCCATTCACACTGAGCTACAAGCTTTTCCAGCGCCGATTTGAGGTGATCGACTTTAAGCTACATTGAGCTACAGAGCACATTTTGTCGCGCTACGTAGCACTTCTTTTGGCAGTCTATCAAAGTCTATTGAGGCCAAATCGCTCGAAATCCGCCGACAAATAGATCATGTTCGTGCGACAAGCTTCAGCTACAAGGAATAGGCGACATTGAGCTGTGAGATGTGAACATCTCCATTGAAAGAGCTACATTGAGCTTCATATTTGAGCGATTTTTGAGCGGAAATCGCTCTACAAAACGCTCAGTGTGAATGGCGTCTAAGTGTGACCTAATGTTGCATTCATAAGTAGCATTCTTGTACAAAAGGACAAAAACAAAAAAATGACAAAGCAGTTTGCTTCCACTTGAGCCAAAGCTGAAACGATTAAATACGCAATTTATAACGGGAAAGTTTCTGTACTTTCCATATGAATGTTACCTGACAATATCCATATATATCTATATA
>NW_017307078.1:688946-695977 GCF_000935625.1 Nanorana parkeri | reverse complement strand
TTTATACATGCACATTTCATGATGTATGTTTTCACCTACTTGGTTCAAAATGGACTGACAGTCCTTGAGTGAATGCTATTCACTCAAGGCCTGTCAATCCATTTTGATGCTTTTACATATTGCCTTATTTGCGAGTTTATTTTTGTTTACTATTGAATAAAAAGGTTTTATCTGCACCAGGAAAAGCGCCCGGTTGTTTTTTGTTTTTCTATGTAGCCTTCTGGACTCCCTAACTGGAATGGGGCAGCCTCTACTGGATGCGCAGTGAAGGGTTCTGGCTTATGGATGGTCTTCCTGGTGCTGGTCGGTGTATTGCATCAGAATTAGACCACCCGACCCGTTCTGGTCAGACAGGCCCCTTCTTCCTCGGCAGTCGGCACCACGAGTCCCATGTGATACAGGGTGTGCCCATTACTCAGCTATGTCAGCACAGTGAACTGGAGTGGGAAAGTAGGGTGGACATTTCCAGCAAAGACCAAATAAAAAAGTAACGCAGAGTTGTACAGAACTATAAATAGATAAAAAGTTGTAGGACTTTAACTGGACTTGCTTCACAGAAACAGGTGAAATAATTAGTGGGTGCTTTTAAAGCAAACATGTTAAGTGACAGTACGCCGGTCATATTCCCCCACAATACAATGAACGTTAAGGCTACATACAATGGCTCCCACTGGAAGGTAATCGATGAGGGCAGAAATATGCCTGCTGGCTGGTTTGTCACTAAACCAGAACAAGCATGTGCATATCAGGCGCCCCAAGCTGACATACACATTTTGTTTTAGATTCACCCGTTGGTGAAGTAAGCATTATGATGACAGCCCTGGAGGCCTCTAAAGACAAGTCAGCAATGGCAGCACCCATATCTCTGTCCTTTCTTTCAGAGAGTTGCTCACACCACAATTTCCACTGTCACATGTGAAGAACGGCGAATCAATCAGCCACAAAATACACATGGAAATATTATTGAACAGGCTGGCAGGTCTTTCCTGGAGGCTGAGCCTACAAATCAGAAGTAGTCTTGTCTATGTAGTATATTACATTCAAGAGATGAAGGATAGGGGTCTCACAGGCCACATCCATCTTCGTAAAGATCATTTGCCTGAGGAACAATCCACTAAAGACAGATAAGTCACAGATTCTACTTATGGTCACTTGAAAGGAAGTATGACATCCAGCCAGATTAATCTGTCACTTCTAATCACTCTTCTGAATACCAAATACACTGAAACATTTACAATATTGTAAACTACAGAAACATCGGGGGGAAATTTATGAACGTGTTTGCAACAAAAATCTTTAGGAGCAAAGACAAAAATGTCATGCATCTTTTTTTTAAGTGTTCTTGTGTCTTGCTGCACATATTGTCTGACATTTCACATCATTTCTCATCTCTGCAATATTTGCATCCAGCATTAAAACACCTCCAAACTGCTGCACATCCTCGTAGTGCTCCGGAGAACTTCTTAAAGTGACACTAAACTCGTGGAGTTATGTCATAAAAATGCATTCAGGTACCTTAACTATTAATACAATGTATCTTATTTGTGTATCACTCGGCTGTAGATCCTCAAATCATCTCTGAATTGGTGCTGACACTGTCCTTCCTTCTGGAGGGGGGCTACTTTTGTTCCCCATGGTCCCTGTGTGTATTGTAAAGTAGCCACCGCTCCAAGCTCACTCCTGTGATGGACTACAGTCTCATGTTTAGTTTACTCATCTGTATTGAGATTGTGAGATCTGCTCCTGGTAAGTAACACTTACAGCCCTTGCTCCTCCACCCAGCTTGTCACTGGATCGTGAAGGAAGAAGCAGCAGACTGCAGAGCTCATCCCACTGATCTATTAACATGTACCTTGTTAGCACAAGAGCAATTCTGATTGGCTCCTTGTGCTGCCTCCCACTTAAATACACACACAAGCTTAGTTGTATAAAATGGGAGGAGAGCTCGGCCTCCTGTGACAGCTGTCCCACACTGCAGCTCTCCTAATCTGTGACAGGAGGCTGAGCGGGGCGGTGCAGGGAGGAGAGCTCGTCCTCCTATGACAGCTGTCCCACACTGCAGCTCTCCTAATCTGTGACAGGAGGCTGAGCGGGGCGGTGCAGGGAGGAGAGCTCGGCCTCCTGTGACAGCTGTCCCACACTGCAGCTCTCCTAACCTGTGACAGGAGGCTGAGCGGGGCGGTGCAGGGAGAGCTCGGCCTCCTGTGACAGCTGTCCCACACTGCAGCTCTCCTAACCTGTGACAGGAGGCTGAGCGGGGCGGTGCAGGGAGAGCTCGGCCTCCTGTGACAGCTGTCCCACACTGCAGCTCTCCTAATCTGTGACAAGAGGCTGAGTGGGGCGGTGCAGGGAGGAGACAACGGCTGCTCACTCTGCTCTCCTCCCCCGAACTGCTCGGCCTCATGTGACAGGTTCTCTCCTCCCCGCTGGGACACAGAGCAGTGCCCAGTGGGGGGAGGGAAAGCAGAGATGCACCGCTGTTTCGGCCGAAAAATGACAGGTTCTGCATTTTGCTGAAAGTTCTTTAGCTTATGTGATGTGAATGGGAACATGTAACAAACATAAAATAAGAGTTTTCCCAATTTGGCTGCAAAGGTGGGAAAACACTATAAGCTCAATAATAAACACAGGGTGGAATATAGCAGCACCCAAAGATACAGAAGGATGGCTGTTTGATCAACACGTGCTCTGGGAGAATACAGTTGTGATTATGTGATAAACCTGCGTCTCAAGGCTTGCCCGGAGACCATATAGTGATTTCACCGTCCAGCGTGGAAAAGGTTCTTCTCTAGGTGGGTGCAGATGAAGACCAAATGGTCCATCTAGTATGCCAAATACATTTACCAAGCCAACTCACCTTCGTTTGCCTACCACTTTGTTTGCTCACTGGAATGGAAAGAGAAATACTGAGCACTTCCAGGTATGGGAGAACATCCTACGAGGTAGTGTCTGAGCAGCCAATCACCAGCCCCAATACTGTCATGTTGGGGTGGGAGGGTTAGTCATTAGCCTTGTGTGAGCTCTGACCATGTCGATTTGCAGTTTACATAGGAAAGCTTCTCTGCAAATCTATGGGCTAACAGGAAGGTGGAGGAGTGAAGTGAACTTGCTGTTTATCCTGCATGGAAGAAAACACAAAAAATGTGTGCATCTGAAGCACCCCTTTGCTGCTTTAATATATTCAGGGTGTTGCAGCAAGCCTCCTAACATTACCTGTCCCTTATACTTCATGTCTCCTAGAGTTCCAGTGGGATCTTTGACTTCTCTACCACTACAGATTTCTTGTGCGAATTGTAGACAAAATCAAACCCATCAACTAAAGAAAACATCCCTGGCAATGGCTGGCATTCTTCTAGATTGCTTCCAAACTCACGTAAGGGTGAATGAGAAGCAAGTACATCCAGAAGGATGTTGAAGACGCCCTTCTTCATGAAAGAGAACAGCCAGATGTTTGTCCCCCATTTATAACGTAACAGCTCCATTACCAGTAACTACATGCATTGCTGCTGGACATCAAATAATCATTTTGAGGAAATGAAAAAAGGTAAAGCCCTCATATTCCTAGTTCTGATGAAAAGGTCTGGATATATGAATGTGAACCTGATCAGGTCAAAGTATCAACAGTGCTGAAGTACAGGCATAATGACCTGTATTAGTCTTCAGATTGAACCTGTGTCACCCCTTGGCTCATAGGCCCAGGCTATACTTTTATGTGGGGACTTTACCATTGTGAATGGGACAGGGCTTGCTAAAGTGTATTATACTTTAAAGATTTCAATGATATTGCTGTGATTTCAATCTAACACTGAACCTGTAAGGAAAATATCTAGGGTATTGTCAGAGTTTCTGATCCTTCCTTGTTCAGTTGTGTGCAGCATGGCTTGTTTGCAGCGTCTTTGACACTGTTTGTTCCTCTTTGGGGCCCTCTTATGATCAAACCCGTTATCATCATTCAGCAATTACTAACAAAACTGACAAATTCCTGTCTCCGAGTGATGATACAATACCTGTTCACTACTTAACCATCAGCTTGTCCATTCAATCTCCACGTTTGCGTGTGTTCTGATCTACCAAGTGCTCTGCAGTTGTTCCTGTTCTCGGTGTATGACCCTGGCTCTGGCTGACTGATCCCTTGGTTCCTGACTCCAGCTATTGTCTCTTCTCATCCTGATCTCAGTGTTCCTGGACCCGCATTGGCATCTGACCACTGGCTTGGCACTGACGACATCCTGGACTTTCTCCATTGTATCTTGCCATTTATGTTTATTGTTGTTTTCAATAAACGCTTATTTTTTTAAACCTGCACTTAAAGATTTTGTCTGGTTTCTTGGTTCCCTGGCAGTTGTGGAGAGCTCTGAATAAAACTAATTTGACGTCCTGTCTATTGTAAATACCTATAAAATATTAGGGATGTTCAGATACCAATGCCGATACTTGGCATTTTCATGAGAACTACCAGGGTTAGAGCTGGGACCTGGCTCTGGCGCTCCACCACTGTCCTGAAATCATTAGTCTGTATTCTTTTAGAAAAACTGTCACATGACAATAAACAAAAATATATCAGTACTTGTATCTGTAAGTACTTGGACAAGTATCAGGACTTGTATCTGTGAGTACTTGGACAAGTATCAGTACTTGTACTTGGAAACATGGTATCGGTGCATCACTTATATATATTTATTAAAAAAATAAAGCATACATCAAAACAGAGATGTACAAATCCCGGGAGCTCCGTGTGCTCCTTACAAATGATAGCTGCCTCCTAACTTTTTCATTTTTTTCTAGTCTAGTCTTGGAGCTGGAAAAGTATCGGTACATGTACCGAGTACGGTACTTGGTATCTGAACATCCCTATAAAATAGTGTACAACAACCTGATCCATTTTAGTCATGTCAAATGAGATCCCACCTTATGCACAACTCTACCCATTCAGTGCTAGATTTACATACTGGATGTCAATTAGGTATTCTTCTCGGCCACAACGAGGTTAACAATGTTTTTCAGGTGAAATGGTCACTTTTTATTATGGTGAAGGGTTCTGGATGGTTTTATAATTTGGTATATGCATAAAGGGAACTTTTTTGAAAATTGGTGTTCTATTTGTAGTTGCTGTTGATAAATTTAGGTGAAACTATGGGCAAAACAGCAAGAGTTTTATTAGCCGTCCACCTTGCCAGATGTTTTTTTTCCACTTACTGTAATATGGTGACAACGCTGTTAGTTTTGAAATGAAGTTACAAAGCAGTGTAGCCACCCTGTGGAAGGGTAGTCTTTCAAGTGAAATGAAACAAATCTCAGCCCAACTCCAGCTAACACTTTTCGGAGGTACAGCGACCGGTTTATTTTATAGGGTATATGAATAAAGGGTCTGAAAAACGAATAGTGCTGCTTCATAGCAAACAGTCAGATTCAGATCTGTACTGGATGACCGTTGGAGAGGGAATGCCTAAACCCAACCGGTTGTTATGGAAAGGAACAGATAGTTCAGCCACTGCATGCCAGGCGGACATCAAAGACTGTCTGCTATGACATAAAATAGGGAGTAACCATCTGCAGGAGCAACTGTCATAAACAGGAACATCTGCTGAGGATGAAATCACAGCAACGGACAAGTGGACCTGTCATCTGTTCTGAATATCTGAAGATAAAAAGTGCTCCTTTATGGCAAAGCTGCTCCAGTGCCCCTTCTGAGATTGCTTTCAATGTCTTAGAGTTGCCCTTCCATGTAAAGCCTGGCCCAGTGCTATTTATAAAATGCAGCTGGTAGTAAAGTAGTATTACACTTTTTTCAATAATGAATCCAGATCAAACAAAGATATATTACCCAGCAAAGTATTTCTTCACATTTTTTGCCCAAACACTTACAGTCATCATGTTTCCGAATAGCTGGCTCCAACTTTCAGCTCCTGAACTTGCTGTCCATTACAAGGTCACTCTACTAGCATGGAAAAGAGTCACTGAGCAGGGGAGAGGAGAGTGACTTGCATTGCTGTTCTTGTATGTTTGTGGAAACACACAGCTTAATAGCACACACAAGGGTGGCTCTATAGGACCCTGCAAGGGAAAGGAGTCACCCTAAAACAGGATATCAGGACCAGTGCTCAGGAGACCAGCTGATTCTGCAGGAAACTAAAACGTTTAAATATCAAGGAGAAGCATCCATTGTAAGCGATTTCATCAGCATATTGAATGGCTTAAAAACATTTTGACCTTACTATCACTTTAAATCCACTTACCCAACTATTCCCCCCCTAATAATGTATTGTAAAGTGACCAATAGAAAACACACAGGAGACACCGGAGAAAGTGTAGAACCATTTATACAAATATAACAGTATACAGTATCTGTTTCTGGCAGCCCTCATTTAGAAAATAAGTTAGGTTCTTCAACAAGCTCCAAGACATCATGCATCTTGCACAGCAGTAACGGTGTACAGCCGGGTGCGAGCTGAGGTTCAGTAACAAACGCCCTCCACCTTCACACGTGCAGACGGTAAGACTCAAAATGGCTACTTCACCGCTTTGTTTTTCAAAATGGCCGATTCAGTCAGTTTATGTTTTAAAATGGCTGCTTCTGCCTGACAAACCGTTTCTGGTGAGAACTGAATGAAGGACTGTGGCTGGTGAGGAAGGAATTCAACTTTTTCAGCTTTAAAGTGGAAGTTCAACCCTAGAAATCATCGCAGAACATTAAACCGCCATATAACACATGTACCTTGATCAAAGCCTAGCACCATGTTTGAGTTCTGTCCACACTCTGTGTCCAGCAATCAGCCGACTATTACCAGCGACACCATGCAACTCTCTGGTGGGAATTTATCAAAACTAGAGCAGCTGTGCATGGCAACCAATCAGCTTCTCTCTTCAGTTTGCTTAATTATGATTTGAAAATGAAGGAGAGAAGCTGATTGGTTGCCGCGCACATCTCCTCCAGATTTGTCTGCTCCAGTATTGATAAATCCCCTTCATTGTTTTTACGTACTGTGATTGAAAAGCCTGACTGGCAACAGCTTTAACGTACTTCCTCTATG
>NW_017307078.1:631152-688921 GCF_000935625.1 Nanorana parkeri | reverse complement strand
GAGGGCAATTTTCCCAATGCTGATGGCTAGACAACCAGAGAACAGACAGAAGTCAGACATGGTGCTATACATTCCTCAAGACACATGTGTTATACGGCTGTTTAAAGTTCACTGATGAATTGTAAGGTGAACTTCCACTTTAATGCGGTTGTAATATGGAAAACTCCCAGCTGAGGGAATTGGAAGGTAAAAACATTTTTCTTTTCAGTCAACAATTTTGCAGTGTATCGTTTTCATATATATCGCACAATTATCGAAAAATACTTTTCTGCTTGCCTTATTCTCACCAACAGACAAGCCAGCGGCAAATGCAAATTCCAAAATTCAAGTATAAATAATATCTTTACTCCGACGTTACACAGAAATGTACAATGCTGAGAAGGAAATCAACAAGATGCAGGCAAGTTCTTCCCCATTAACAAAACAGATGGATTACTATATACATGTCATATTAACAAAATATACATGGAAATCTCTCACGCCCAGTCAGACTGGGGTCATATTAAAATAAATTTGTATGAAACCTAACTGTTCATTCAGACACCTTTTTACCCCTCCGCGTATAACATTTGCCTATACAGCTTTAAACATATATTCATATATAACATCATTTTCCAGGAGGTTTGCGGTACAGCGTTTTGCATTGCCCTTGCCTGGGAGAACGTTTTGCATAATTCCTGATGCAAGGTGTTTTATGGGAACGCAATGAGGCAAAAAATACCACTTTTTTTTTTTTTCCTTTTATAATCGCCCGTCAGGGTTGTAGTTTGTACAAATCTACAAAGCAAGAAAAAAAATGTTTCTGTACATAAAGAAATGTGTTGTTGATACAAACAAAGTGACAAAGTGTAAAATCTTGCATCCATGATAAAAATGAAGCCCCACAATGCACTGCAGGACATGTCAAGGGAGAGGCGCCCCACGTAGCTGGAGAGTGCAATGCCCAATATGTACCATTATGTCAGCGCCCTGGCACCGTGGCAGGGCCGGTCACCTCAGTAAAGACAGAGGAGTTAATGGTCCTTTTTCTCCACCGTGGTCGAAATGATTTTGGCGAATTTCCTCAGCTGCTCACTGGCTGAGTGCGATTCTGCCTGAAGCCGCTGGTTATTCTCTCGAAGATTGGCCACCTCCACCTGCAGGGCCTCTTTGTCCAGCTTCTCCTACAGACATACATGTGATGGAGAGAACGCGGGATGAAATATTACATTCGGATTAAAGCTTTTGTCACAAAATGCCTCCCATCAATAGAGGTCATCCACTGTCAGAACAAAGCAGGGCTACAGCTGCTATTATAACATGCACTGCTCACCCTTTTCCATATTTTCTTGTCCACGTGCCGTTATTTCTATTTTTTTCCAGAACAAGCTGTCCAGCCGGTGTGACAATGACAGGGGCTGGGACAGCAGTTCTTTTTAAAGGAACTTGAAAACCCAGTTGTCCAGCACAGGTTTTTAAGTATGTATATGAAGAAATATCAAATGAAACAACGTGGAATAATTTAGGGCTGCAACTAATGATTATTTTCATAATCGATTAGTTGGGCAATTATTTTTTCGATTAATCTGATAAAAAAATTACATAAATACCATCCTTAAACTGAAATACACAAATGGAGACTTACAAAGTTTACTTCAGAATAAAACGGCATGCACTATTTTTTGCAATCGAACCACACTGGAACGCACAGCATTGCGGTACTGTACGTTCCAGTGCAGGCGATCACACTGTAGATGGGCGGTGCGTTTGGGGTGCCATTGATATGAATGGCACTGCAACGCACCTCCCGCAGCAGAATTTGTCAGGCCGAAACCAAAAATGACTTTTTTCCCACCTTTTATAATTTTTTTTTTGTATTGTAAGCACATGGCGCTTGAATAGCTTCATCCAAGGAATGACAGCTGCCAGTGGCAAGATTCTGCAGATGGCAGCTGAATGAAAAAATAGCAGGTAGTGGGCTGGTGCAATAGCCAGCCTGCTATTGGCCATTTCAAATTGCAATAGCCAATAGCAGGCTGGCTATTGCACCCACCCACTGCTTGCTGTGCCCTCCTCCCAGTGTGGAGGAGAGAGATAGGAGATCCAAACAACTAATCGATAAGGAGAATCGTTGACAACGATTCTCATTATCGATTCATCGATTAGTTGGTTGCAGTCCTAAAATAATTCCATGTAATAACTACACATAGTTATTAGAATACAACATTTTTGCAACAATTGGATTTAAAACACCTTTAAGGTTGAAAATGACCTTGCAAAGACCTCTGGTCCTACAGCCTCTTGACAGTCATGGTATTAAACCTACTGAGCAGACCATGTACATAATTAAGCTCACTTTAAGGATTATGTAAAGCCCCATCATCTCAACATTTACCTGATTTGTTAACAAAATGTACAGGACAATTGTGACTGCTAGGTCTGTTACTAAGCAACTAATGGTGCAAATGTTTTCAAGAGGCTGAGGGACCTGCATTGACTGTTTTTAAGCTGGATGACAATTACATGCCAACACACGTACACTTGAAAAGAATCTGCCCTTTTCTATGGAGGAAAGGAAGCAACACTGCAGCAATCCCAGATTTTGTAACATGCTGGAAAATTGCAGTTTTCTGTGATCACTAAGGTTCATGCGTCCTCCCTCCGTGTACAGACCACCATAGGTCTGGCCTAAACTGGCAGAACATTTATTTGTTGTTTAGGATTGATAGGAATTTTTTGAAAAGGTTTAATCTCTTGTTAGCCAGGAAATTGTAAATATTGCATATGAACATTTTATATCGACCACCTGCAACTGGCATGTGGCAAGTGTGAATTACATTTTATACAGCTGGATTACTACTTTGCTCTGAATAGACCTGGATAGCAGCATATCAGAATATACATTCAGTAGAGGGACATAACCCCTCCCTCACTGCTAGCAGATAGCAGCCATATGGATATTCTCTCTGAGAAACATGCAAAACTAGTGCTGGACTTTCTTATTGGAAAACCCAGCATGCCCTGCATTCAGTATTGATCAGCAAAATATATTTTTACATATTGTGAAAAGGAAAAGAATGTAAAACATCAGTTTAAAACCTCAAATTAAGATGATACTTTCCCTTCTTAGGGGTAAAGTCCTAATCTATTAAAACAAGATAAACTCATTTGTTATTAATCAGTGACACAACATCGGCATAACCGCCTCCTGTTCAACTGCCGACAGAAGAGTCTTTTTAAGACAGGAGACCTGTCATGAGAGAAACATGGAAGCTGCCACTGCTGACATCTCCTAAAAATGTTAGTTGCCTGACTGTCATAACTTCTGATGTTTTTCCCAACTTCCAACATCTGCATTGCAGTCAGGGGGTCAGCAAAGCAGTCAAGCTACAAGCATTTTTAGAAGGAGGTCAGCAATGGCAGTCTCTGTATTTCTTTTATATGACAGATTTACTTTAATACCATATGCACCTGATTCACCAGTGTGTAACTTTCAGATCGATTGGGGTCCAAGTTAGCCATTTCCCCTATCTAAGAGACCCAACTGTTTATTACTATTGGACAGAAGCAGAAAGCTCTATTGTTACCTTCTGCAAATCAGTATGAAGTTGTTTCAGCATGACTTCCAGTTGCATAACCTTCACAGGGAGGCCTGGAACCAATTCGTCACTAGAAAGACACGAGTACAATGTTGTGAGAAAAATAAGTAACAATGTCCTTACAAAGATACAATTGGGGAAGGACATGGGCACTGGAGAGTGCAATTTCCAGATATGAAAGTTTTCCTATGATGTAACGGCATGTATTTTCTGGAATATTGGATGACCCCACTAAACGTTTTGAAAATCTGCTACACACATTTTGTGGAACTGTACGATTAGCTCAAACATCTGGAAACAAATTTTTTAACATTAATGATTGTCAAAAACTTTCTTTTTTTTTTTTTTTAAACATAACTTTTATTAAGGCTGACATAGAGAACATGATACAGTCAATAGAAAGGACATTAAAACACATCTTCACAACAATATTGCGGAATACACATAAGGTAATGTATTAAGGTACGAAACCCATATGTAAATAAAAGAAAAACGAAATAACAAGCATCACATCTTGTATGAAGCATAGGCTGACGTATAAAGCGCTGTGTAAACCCTCTAGCAGACTATATGTCTCCAAATCTCCCAGGTTTTTAAATCTGGATATGGGATAAGGGGAGGGTGGGATGGAGCAGGGAAGAGAGGAAAAGCAAGGGAGTAGAAGAAAGGAGAAAGGGAACAGAGTAGGGAGAGAAAGGAGGAAAAGAAGCCAGCTGTGAGTTGCATGGTCAACAGTACAGTGACAGCAGCTGCGGGACACCTAGTGGCAGACTCAGGAGGACATAACTGATTTATATTAATCCGAAGTTTGGAAGTCTATCCAATAAAACCAGGTCTCGGGAAACCTCTCCTCCCTATTTCCTCCAGAGCATCGGGATACAAGCCTTTGCGTCATTCAGCAGGTGTAAAAAAGATGTTTTTTGTATCGTTAAAGTGACAACGGATTCTGGTGAAACAACATCACCAAGGGCGTCCTGTTCAAGCAGAACAATTTCATTTATGACAGAAATCCAGAATTGCATCCCAAAATTTGGACAGCCGTGGACAGGACCAAAATAAGTGCAGAAGAGATCCGTCGGAAGCCTGGCACCTCCAACAAACTTTGGGACAATGGGGGTCAAACTGATGCAGCCTAGAGGGAGTCAGGTACCAACATGTAAGAAATGTATAACCAGCTTCCTGAGTTCCATTAGATATAGAGGCCTTATGAGTGAACAGAAGGATTCGATCCATTTGAGCAGAGGACAGACTACATTCAAGATCACGCTCCCAAGAGCGGAAGTATAGCGGCAAGGAACTCCCATCAGGATCCAATAAGAGCGAGTGAGCCAAGGAGAGAGTATGCCTGTGTAGTTCAGCATGTAAGCATAACTGTTCAAATGGTGTAAGAGGGCGAAATACAGTGGCATAAAGTTCAAGTGAGGTAAGATAATGTGAAAGTTGGAGGATTTGCCATGTGTCGAGAGTTGTAAATTGCTCTTGCAGCCCGGTTATGGGAAGGAACTGACCCTCCTTCTGGAAATGGAGAGCCCTAAAAGACCCTGACCTGATCAATGGCAAGAAAGAGGGCGTCGAACATCCAGGTGTAAAACCTGGTGATCCCAGAATAGGGGCAAGGAGCGCAGGGAGTGTGGATAATTTTGAGGCAATAAAGACTTTGCAAGTTGGGTCTATGAGAGGGTGCTGCGAGACCTCCTGAGGTAAACGGTCAATCAACCAGGGGAAGCCTTGCAAAGGTATCGGAGAGACAGTGGCTTCCAGAGAGACCCACAGTTTGTAGAATGAGAACACCATTCCAACAAGTGGGCCACATGAGAAGCCTCATAGTACCAGACCGGGTCCGGGAAGCCAAACTCAACACCCGATGCCGGAGGCTAGCTCTCCAATACGCCCAGAGAAATCTAAAAAAGGTCCGACGAGTTTCACAAAGAAAACGTTTGGGTAGGTCGATGGATAAGGTTTGGAACAGATAAGTCAGTCTTGGGAGGATCAGCATCTTCAAAATGCTGTTTCTTTCAAACCACGTCAAGACACCCCAATGCCAAGTAAATCCTTCTTAATGGAGGGACAAAATTTAACAATCGAGAGAGATTTGCCAAGATATTCATTCCAAGGTACCGAATATGTGAGTCCGACCACTTATAAGGAAACATTTGCGCGCAATAAAAGCTCAGTCGCAGAAGGAATAGAGACTCCTAAGGATTCAGATTTAGTAAGAATGATTTTGTACTTGAATAGTTGTCCAAAATGCTGCAAGAGGGACAGCAGGACTGGTAGGGAGATATGAGGTTGTGCAAGTAAAAACAAAAGATCGTCTGCATAAGCTGCAACTTTATGGGGCTTAAATCCAGCCAAGCATATTAGGACCTAGGCCTAAAGAAGGCAGGGTCTCATTAACAAATTGCCAATCCACCTTGTCGAAGGCCTTTTCAGCAAATTGCCAATCCACCCTATTGTAGCTTTTTTCATGAAGCAGCATGATTAACATTGATAGCTTGTATGGTGTCATCTCTCGCCTCCCTCAATGGAACAAAGCAAGTTTGGTCTGGGTGGATATTATGAGGTAGATGCGGGTGCAGTCGCATAGCCAGGACCTTTACGAAAATCTTCAAGTCAACATTCAATAAAGCTATGGGTCAATAGATCCCACATTCTGACAGGTCTTTGCCCTCCTTCGGAATAACTGTAATATGAGCAGAGAGCAAGTTCCCAGGCAGTAATCCACAGTCCAACAGAGAGTTAAAAGCATGGACCAATTGGGGGACAAGGACCTGCCGGAAGGTCTTGTAATAATGAAGGGTAAAGCCATAAGGATCGGGAGCCTTATCTGAATGCATGGAGCGCAAAACCCTGACCACCCGCTTCACCGAGATAGGTGATTCCATAGCATTCCTGTCTTCAGATGACAGCGATGGCATTTGAGAGTTCCGGAGATGCTCTTGGATCTTGGTAACTCATAAAGAGTAGTCCGTTAGGGGATCTAGCTGGGTGAAAATGATAAAGGTCCTGGTAAAACTAACTAAAAGCCGTGCCGATACCATCAGGAGGTTTATGAATAGTGCTCGTGGCGTCCTTAATCGACAGAATGTAGGTTTTAGAGAAAGAGTCTTTAAGGGCTCTGGCCAACAACTTCCCAGGTTTATTGCCATGTTCATAGTACGAACGCCTATTTATCACCAGTTGGGATTTTACCTTATGGAGAGCTAACCACAATCGCAACAGTTTAAGGTAAGCAGCCGTCGCCCCCGCCAACGTGTGCTTATGCAGGGCCTCAAGTGACTGTATTTTCTCCAACAACTCTTGTAACTGTCGAAGGTACGTCTAGCAAGTTGAATAAAGGTGACTCTTAAATAGCACTTATGATTTTCCCACAAAGTGAACGGGGACATGTCACCCGTGTCATTAAAGGTGAAAAACGAATCTATTTTAGATTGAATAAAAGGACTAAATTGGGGGAGATTGAACCCCCCACCCCCCCGCCCCCCGGACTATCAATACAGGTTTTTGGTGAGCAATAATCTTACCCAAAAAAGCCCCCATAGATGTCAGCTGACCCTCATTTGACAGATATTGATTCGCCAGGGTAACCATAGTGTCGAAGATCTTCCCCTTGACAATGAGGAGCCCACCAGAGGCATCAGCAATCATCTCCTTAACTGTCCAGAGGACCAGATGGGAGATCAGAATGCTCACCCCTTTAGCTTTCGAGGAAGGAGAGGGGGCATGATAAGACCCTGGAAATTGAAAATTAGAGAGTTTCAGAAGCTTACCAGTAGATAAATGTGTCTCCTAAAGAAAACCCACGTGTCCACAAATGCCACAGCTCCAACAGCAGCCGGGATCTCTTCTCTGGAGTATGAAGACCTCGCACATTATAGGAGGTAAAGGAGAGGTCAGCCATCTTAAATAGGTAGAGAAGAGACGACCTCTAGAGGTGACCAGAAACCAGGACAGTGGGGCCCACAGCCGGCAGGAGAACAAGAAAGCACAGAAAGGACTAAAACAGGAGGAGAGACAGAAGGAGGAGAAGAAAGGAAGGAGGAAAGAGAAAAGAAGGAGAAGGGATCAATAAGGAAGGAAAGGGAGGAGAAGGGGGGGAGTGAAAGGAAGAGAGGGGGGAAAAAAAACTAAGTGAGACACAAAACACGTCAACAGTCTAGGGTCACCAGGCGCCCCCCAACAAAGCCCAGATGGAGACCCAAAGGAAAGGCGCCAGGCCATCCCAGACTAACCTACTTCGGGCAGTGAGAGGCTACATGAGATGCCAGGCAACCAGCTGAACGAGACCAGTAATAAATAAGCAAACTAACAGGAAACATCACACAGCATGTAAGATGCATAGATAAGTGTAAACCCGTAATACAGTGGATAAAAAAACATCATAATACATACAGCTATATAAAAAAATCATAGCAAAATGGATAACTTGCAATGAAAGAAAACTGAAAAAAATGGAGCAGATGGCGGGTCAATAAAAAAAACATACCACCGCCCTGCTGCTCCAAGTGTAGACCATAGTCCCACGGAATCCTGGAAACATTTAGAGGTAGGAGCCATGGCAAGGGCGTAGAGCTAGAACGTGGAAGGGCAAGAACAACACGGCAATGGTGCAGTCCTGTAGCAAACGTATAGTTTTCGGAAAGCCTGTGGAACCGAAAAGCCCACTAAGGGGATCCAACACGAAACACGGCAGCCCACCAGGCCACCGCAAAGAGGCCCAAAGCAGGTACTGGGACATCCGACCCGCAGACATGAAATTAAGAAAAGGAGAGGAGCATCACAGGTCTGCGGCAGCATCCACAGGTGGGTCATCGGGAACACTGACCTCAACGACGTCCCCTCAGTGATCTAGAACAGCAGGAAACACGTTGGGGGAGAGACAGAGGAGGCCCAATCTCCAACCAGTCCTGAATAGGAAGAGGATGCACCGCTAGAAACTGAAAGGCAGCTGGAAGTTGGGATGGATATTGCAGGTGGAAGGCAGCTTCCTGCAGCTTGATAAGCAGGGCGAAGGGATGACCCCCATTTGTATGATCCACCTTTAAGTTTGTTCCAGCAAAAGTTTACGGCAATAACGCATGTAAAGGCCAGGTAAGAGGGTAACCTGCATGCTGTCCATCTCAAGGAAGCCTTTAGACCATGCAGCACGCATGATTTGACCTTGTAAAGTGAACTCGACAGAGCACATCCCGTGTTCTCAGCGGGCCAGGTGGCACTGAGGCAAGAGTCCTATGCACTCTGTCAATTTCGAAGTCTGTAGAAGCGGGTCTATTCAGATAAGCATTCAGGATCCGGACCACTACATCATGTAAGTCTGCCAGAGTAGCAGACTCCGGGACCCCTCTAACCTTAATGTTGTTACACTGGCTGCAGTTTTCAATGTCATCCAGCTGTAAAAAAACGTTGCGCCATCAAAGCCTGGGTTGATTCCAGGATAGCGAGCCAATCCTGGACGGCCATCTGAGACTGCTCCTGAACACCCACTCTGGCAGTAGTTTGTGTGAGGTCAGAGAGCAGTTCTTCTATCTCTCCATGAAGCGCGGCTTCCAGGTGGTCGGTGTGCACATCAAGGTCCTGTATACTCGGCAAGGCACTGAGGATCGCCCGCAGCCCGTGTGTCTCCAAGGCCAGGGCACCCACAGCCATGGTGGTCAGGGACAACTCGGGCAGCACAGCCGGTTGACAAACCACCTAAGAAGTCAGAACAGCCTCTGGAGATTCAGGTGAGCGGCTGGACTAGAGCAGCGCTGGCAACGACACAGACCGGGGAGCCGGATTCACAGGCAGGGATGTCGGAGAAGCAAGATGGCGATCAGTAGGCCGTGTGGAGTCAGTGGACGGCACAATGTCAGAGCCCCCAAAAAAGGCGCGCAGCGAGCCAGCGGAGGATCATGGTGGTTTCCGCCTGGATTTAGATTTCCCTATGCATGGGCTCAGGTAATGAAAAAACGTCTTGGAAAGCAGAAGAGATGATCACCCGGCACTGCTCGTGTAAAAGGTGTCTTCACTGTGCCATAGCCAAGCCACGCCCCCCGCCAAAAACTTTTAAACCCAGAGCATCAACTTTGTGTACCATAACTCTATAGTTTATCTTCTCAGACCTTACATATACTATATCATTCTTGGAAAGTGGAATCAAAATCATTTGTGGAAGGTGAAGGATCGTCCATGTGATTATCTTAAGGCCTTCATGGTAATGGTGTAAGAAAAAAAAAAAGACACAAGTGTTTATCAAAATGCAAGGATCACGCAGCAATAAATGCAGACTACAACATTTATGGGCTAAAATGCACCACTACATCTAGGATAGAGTAAAATGGTCATACATACACCAAAGCTTCCACTGCCCATGTCCTTTCACACCCATCAGAACTCTGATCCTACAATACTGGTTCCAGAACCAAAATGGAGGTGGACGTTGCACACATCTCAAATTCTTTGCCAATGCCCCAAGAGCTAAAAAGCATATTTTGACACTTTCTAGCAGGATCAAGAGCTTGCCCTCACCTCCAAATACTTTTACATTGACCGGTAAGGGAGCCTATTGAAGGGTCAACTATTGATACTGCTGGGTGGTATTAAACATTTCCATTATAGCTTCCTTGAATTCAGGGTCCCCAGCACTCAAAGGGACCTTCAAATGTTAGTTCTGGGGACAGTTTAATGAGGTCACAGTTCTGACATTTGTGCTTTAAATATGGAAAAATGCCACAGACTCAAATTGAACAACAAGAGCAGGGCTCGACAAATTTTCTTTGAATCCAGGAGCCAGCTAAAAAAGTTAGGGGCCTGGTTTATTTTGCGGGGGCGTTTCGCACCCGCGGGGGGACTTTAATTTTATTCTTTGGCATTTTTAATTTGATTTAACTTTATTTTTTTTTAAACTTTATTCGCATGCAGGTGGTGGGGGCAGGGTTAGTTTTAATTTTAATTTGTATTTATTTTAATATTTCAATTTTTTAAAATCTTTTATCACTTTAGTTTTTTTTTATCACTTTTTTTAATTTTTTCACTTTATTTTATTGATATCACACAGGGACTAACAAGCCCCTATGTGATATAATTCAGAGGTGCCGGTCTCTCTTTATGAAGCCTGCCCTCCAGTACAGAAAATCCAGCACAGCATTGTGATAGATCTTCTGTACAGCTCCACATGTGACAGCTAACAGGGGAAGGCTGTTTACTGAGGTCCCCCAGAAGAGTGGGGGAGCTCGGAAACAACGGCGGTGAGGGGGCGACTGAACCATGGAGGTGAGGCCAGACGAGCCGGCTGCTATACTTAACGAGCGCCGGCTTTCCACGCTTTACATTTAGCCCTGTGTGCCCAAAGCCGGGCTAAATGTAGAAAAGAACCAGCCGCCCGGCGCCTGGAACTGCATGCCCCGGGCTGTAGAAGAAAGGTGCGGTGAACAGGCTGACAAAAGCTCAGGCGTCAGGACGCAATTTCTAATCGCGACCTGGCGCCTGGGATTTGTCGAACCCTGACTTAGGGGCATATTTATAAACCAGTGAACGTGACTTTCACCAAATATCCACTGGTGATGAATCACACACTGTCATTAAAAGCACATGAACCTGGAAGAATCACCTGCAGTGAGTGTTTAATGGTCAGATTCACTGCTTACATAAATATGCCCCTTTGTACTTATCTGTCCCAACACCTGCGCCCTGGATCTTTGCGCTCTTGCAGAACTATGGCAGAACCTTCAGCATCTGATACTGTCCCTGAGACACAGTGGCGATGTAGCATCCGAAAGCGCTAGATGCAGAAGATTCTGCCTGTGGCCGCAGCTCTGCAAGAAAAGGAAGATTCGATGCGTGGGCATCAGGACAGGCAAATATTAACAGTGTTCGTCTGCATGGTTCTCTTTTCTTAATTTTTATTTTTGAGACACGAGTTGCTTTTAAAAAGATATGTAAAGCACGGCCATCGCGCCTTAAGCATGATTGATTACCGCATTTGTTAACAAAATGTACAGGACAATTGTGACTGCTAGGTCTGTTACTAAGCAACTAATGGTGTGAAATGATAGTTCTGCCTTTCATTGAGAGACTACAGGACCTGCCTTGGCTTTTTAAGCTGGATGACAATTAAATGCCACCACATGTGCAGTGAATAGAACCTACTCTTTTCTATGGAGGAAAGGAAACGACATTGCAACAATCATAGATGTTCTAACATGCTAGAATATCTCAGTTTCCTGAGATAACTAAGGTTTCTCACATCCCTCATCCATATCACCACAGGCCTTGCCTGGAGTGATAGAACATTTATTTATGGTTAAGAAATTTCAAGTTCAAGGAATCTTTTTGAAAATATGAGCCATTCATACAGTAGGTGTATCCCACTGTAATTGGTATCGGCGAGTACTTGAAAAAAAAGTATCGGTACTCGGCCTTAAAAAAGTGGTATCGGTGCATCCCTACACTAAAACACAAGCTCGGCTGCTGTTTCATAGTACCTGGAGGTGGGGGTGCTTCGTGGCGTGTGCTGCCTCTCCAGGCTGAGGTGTGCAGTGCCTCCGCTCTGTACTGGACTCAGGGCAACTTCATTCAGGGAGAACAGTGAGGCAGCTCTCTGCACTGCAAGAGAAAACAATGTGTTAATAGTACACTGGCACAGGAAACACACACATTTTGTTACAAATATCTTTCAGTTCACACCTACCAGTAAGGGGACTTGCTCTCAAAAGCCAGAGTAAATTGAAAACGTAAGGCCATCTATAGTCCCCCCCCCCCCCCCCATATACAGCCCTGGAAGAAAGTACAGATGAGACAATTCTTCCCATCATAAATGTGGTCCATTCTAGCGAATATTCAGGTGAAAACCAATGAAATATCTAGGTAGTGGCTATGAGTGACGTCATCATTATAACTTGACAATGCTTCGAGGAAACAACCAAACTGGACTTATTTCACAGTGCAAAGTGCAGCCAGCCACAAAAAAAACAATGAAATGTCACTGTCTCTTGCCTAGAATAAACCGAAATATGATTGGCTGCTATTTTACACTATTGCGTAAAGTGTATTCGTCTGAAAAAGGAAGCAGACCTATTAATCTGCATCTGCAATCTGCATATTTACCTTCAAAGGCCTTGGCTGCACAGACTAGACTAGACCATTCCAGTCCAGCTGCAGTGTCTGGCAGTGGCATCATTCCTGGGTCCATATGTCTGGAGTTGGAATCCCGGATCTCAGAGAGTGACAGCTCAGAGGAAGAGATGGTGGCTGCAAAGAACAGACATCGACGGCACTTATTTCAGAGTGGCATTTATTTATACCGTCTACTTATCTCTACTGCATCCTTCACACAAGTGTTAGCACTAGAGATAACAGCATGATATGTGCTGATGTGTGAGATCCCAATTTTACCTACTGCAGGTGACAATTAGTTCACTGAAAGTTACAGACACCTCTTGTCGGATATATTACAGGAAAGGAATTGAAACCTTCTGTTATATGTGTATTTTAAAACAAGCATCCAGGGCCATGAAACGTTATATTTTTATACAAGTAAACATGTCATGAGAGGAATATAGAACCTGGCATTGCTGTCCTCATCTGGAAATGCTAGTTGCTTGGCTTTTATTCTAATGTGCCGGCTTAAAGTGACATTAAAGTCTATTCCCCCCCCCCCAATCCTGCTGTAGAGATTTGCCATAAATGATGCCTCTTGATCCAATCATCTTCTTTTCAGTAGTTTCAGCAGTCCCTCAAGTGCTGGTCTCTGATCCAGCGCTGACTGCTTGTCTTCTGTGTCCCACGGTGTCTGTGCATGTACCTGCTGCCAGCCTGCTTACATTGGCTTACCCTGTGTCTCTCCTTCTCTCCCGGCCAAAGATCTCTACTGCGCATGCGCCCGCCCGAGAATCTTCAGATCTTCATACGGGAGCATGCGGCGAAGACACAGATGAGTTATTAACTCTTTTGGTAACTTTTCTTTTTATGTTTTTGCATATATCTACTGCTTGCTATCAGTACATATATGCAAAAAAATGGAAGGTTTAAATGTCCTTTAAATAGTTTCACTGACCTGGTACAAGTAGATCAAAAAAGTAAGAAAGCCTTATATGAATACTTGCACTGGATCAGTCACAATATGGAAATAGAAGGATATTGCACTGATCCAATCAATGAGTACAGAAAGTTTGGAGTTTATACAATACCCTTTATTGGCTAGCTTTAGTTATTAAAGACATAAAGAGCAATGCCGCACAGAAACCTATGAGATTGTATTTTACAGTCAGATCAGCTATAGGTTTCTGATGGGTTACCACATCTGGTTATTATCTCTGCATTATGCTCATGGAATATGTCCCAAATATGTGTACAATAAAATAGCTCAAAAGTGCAGCAAATGTTACCAGATTTCTCGGGCATGTTGGACTGGTGCTGGCGGCGGACAGGAAGGGTACAGGTTGGGTAGACGCTGGAGAAAAAGCCATCGTTGCCCATTGAGGAGTCCACTCCTGAAGAGCAGGCAAATCCGGCGTCTCTGCGGCCACTGCACAGGCTCTCATCAGACAGCGTTCTGTGTAAGGTCTTCTGTGGTGACTGGAGGAAACAAGGAACAGATTACACATTCTGAAAAGCATTACACTAGTGCAGAGATGAAAAGGGGCTGAGATTTCCACATGTCCAAATGAAATCCTTCACAGAGTCAGAGGCAAAACCGAGGTTAGAGACCTGGAACCTGGGTAAAGCCTGAGGAATCTGCAAAGGTTCTATAAAATAAAGACTAAAGCTGGCCATACATTGTTCAAATTTTGTCTGAGTCCTGCCGACTTGGCTAAAATTCAAGCAGTGTGTGGCCCTGCCAGCACTACTCCATTCGACAAAAGTCAAATTTTTTAATTGAGTCCCTGTTCACACCTAGGCGTTTTGACACTCAAAGCCAAGTGCGACAAAACTCTCAACACAAGAAATCCTATTCATTTCTCTGGCCCGTGTTCAAACGCGAGAGTTTTGTCGCAAGTTGTAAAACGCTGTATGGTGGAAAAGGGGCAAGAGCTTTTTTCGGACGCGTTTACAGATTACAGCGCGTTTGGCTGCATAGACTTCAATGGAAGTCCATGAAAATGCACGACATAAGCGGTTTGCGCATTTTGTGGGCATGTTTGCTCATTCCCAGCAATGGTACGCCTCAAAACGTGCTCTATGCGCGAAAACACTGACACCTAGGTGTGAACAGAGAGTGAATGTTTGTGTATTCTCACAGTGGCATGTGCTGGCTGTCAGGATACAATAGCCGGCAGAGAAGATTCCTCTATCCAGCTGAGTGTATGGCCCCCTTTAGGAAACAAAGTGGATAACAGAGTATAGCACAGTTACCTTGGTCCCTAGATAGTAGTAACCCGTTTCTGGTCTGCGAGACTGCCTTTTAGCAGTGATGTAGTGTAGTAGGAGCCAGAAAGGACATACATAAATCAAGGCATGACCATAAAACGGATCAAAAAGGTTACATTTTCTAAGATATGAATTGCACCATCTGCCTCTTGACGTGGCTAGATGTAACCATGTAAGCGATCTATTAGAGAATGACAGCTGTGCTCCCCTGAGCAGTGACACTAGTGGACCCAACCATCAATCAGAGCCAGCTAATCTAAACAGAAATCTACCAAGAGAGAAACAAGATGCTTGTCACTGAAATGAAAAATGCTAGATGCCTGGCTGTGGTTCTTCAATACTTTCACTTACTGAGAAAAAGTACACAGATAAGGATTTTTGACATGACACAGAAAATACTGAAACTAGTAAATCAGAATGAAAGCCAGGTAACTAGAATTTTCAGAACGCAGCCAGCAATGAAAGCCCCTGCATTGCTTTTCTACATTCATTCAAAGCATTTACAAAAGTAACCCTTGTAGCGGGGCGACCTCCGCATTGCAAGGGTTAACTGCTCGTTGTTTTTTCTCTTGGATCTAAAATAAAGAAGTTATACTCACCTGAGCCTCGATCCTGCGGCAGAGGCTGCCCACTTCTTTCTCTCCCTTCACTCTGCCGGTGAAATGCCCCTCAGGGTCCTCACTAGGGCTGCAACAACTAATCGACATAATCGATTATAATCGATTATGAAAATAATCGTTAGCTGCAGCTCTAGTCCTCACGTCCAATACACTGTATTAGATGTGATGACTCACGGATCCTTACATCACCGGAGCGGAGTGGAACAGAGACTGCATGGACTGGGCTAGGAGCCAAGCAGGATAGAGGATCAGGTCAGTAAACCTTTTTTTAATTTTAGACCCTAGACTAAAATGAGCAGTTGACTCTTGCAGTGCAGGGGTAGCCCCACTTCAAGGGTTAATTTTTTAACTGCCTGGAGTTCTCCTTTAATGCTGAATTTAATGTATAATTGGAAAAAAAGACTATTTATTCAATAAAAATAAATGTATTTTACATATGGCTATTATAAGTGCCTGTTTCCATCTTTGTTATAAGCCTGCCACAAACCGGACTCTGGAAATTAAAAAGGCCGCACTGCGATCCAGGTACCGGTGAACCGCATTGCACAGTGCAGTTATATCTAACACTGGACATTTGCTGACAGGCAGAGGGAGAAGAGTGATGACGTCATATGTGTGCTGAAGCCTCTTTACTGTCCAGTTCCTGGGACTGGGGAAGGGCAGTGACCAAGCTGTGCTACTTAACTAGAGGGATAAGGCAGGCCAAGGGTATGGCTATGCTGTCTGGCAGTGGTGCATGGATCACAAGGATGGCTCAGCATTAGTGAAAATATTTTTGTAAATAGGATATATCTATATATATATATATCTATATTAGGTAAACTCTGTGTCTCACCATGCGTTCCTGCTCCTGCTCTGGCCCCGGATTATCCATAATAATCAGTCTTTTCAGATCATCCTCAATGGTGGACTTGTAATTCTTCCGAGGTGATCGTAGATCTCGCAGGGAAGCCCGAAGCCTGGGTTGACCAAATACATTCTTTGTGTTCATATCAACTTGTCTGAAACAGAGACAAAGCAGAGTATTGAGACTCGAATCACAGAAATTGCTGATGTTTTCTGCCAAATACATGCTAAAAAAACAAACAAAAAAACCCCACAAATGAAAGAACAAAAGTGTTTACTATACAGTGCTATATACCAGCTGTTCAGCTCATATTTACAAACAGCAGATGTTCCTGTAATCCTCCCTTTTCAACACATTGCCATTACTGTTGACCTACATTCTTCTTCCACACACACACACACACACACACACACACACACACACCAAGCTCCAGCCCTGTATAATTGTGTAACGCCGGCCATATACACAGCAATATTCAGGCAACTTCAAACAGCTTTCCATCGCAACACTGAATGGATCAGGGTGACCCACCACCACCAGTTTCAAAACCCTGTAACAATCAGAGGTTGTTGGTAGGTTTTATTTGACCCGTTAAATTGTTTTTGTGATGGAAATTGCTTGAAAACAGACGTCTATATCCAGAAACACCGAACCAGAACACAAGACGCTGCTTAAGGTTGAAAAGAGATTGTTTCTTAAAACACATTAGGTCTGTGGTATATCCAGGTGAACCACATATGTCTGAAAATGTGACCTTACATCTTTCCCTTTCTTTCCTTTAAGAGATGTATAGAAATCATCAAGGGCCCCGCCAGATGAAATTTCCTTCTATTTCCTGATAAAGTTATCTACTAATACATGGCTCTGTGTACACAGAGTCCTATCAAAAGGAATTACCCCCCCCCCCCCAGCATCCCTATAGATGTGATGCTTTCCTCAGAAAACAATGCAGTCTCACTCCTCCCCTTTGACATATATTTGTTTAGTACATGCTTTCAGACACTTCCCAAAAGGCATGTATTTTATAGCGATCAGTATTAAAGTGGACCCTTACCCCCTTTGGCTAAAAATCGCATCAGCATGGAGCTCTGTATGCTGATATGAAATCTTACATTTATTAGCTAAACATATTTTTCTTTTATTTACCATTTCTTTTTTTCCACTTCCTGGCTCTCTTTGGCACAAATAATGTAATCGTGCGCAAGCAAGTTTACATCAGCAGAGCATTGCTGGGAAATCTTATCTGTAATCTCAAGAGGAGGGAAAGGCATTTTCCTCCCCGGAGATGATGTGCGTGGTCACATGTCCTATTCACATGTGCCAGAGATCCAGGAAGTAAAGGGAGATTGATTATTTTGCCCTTAGTGAAAATGGCCACCGTGAGAAGACTGGGGAAGAAAAGAGAAATAAGGTTTGCAAAGAATACAAAGCCGGCAATTATCTAGAAGTATGTGATTGTAGATTGTCATCACTAAACATTTCTAAAGGTGTGTTTGTTGTCATTTTGAAGATATGGGTAAAGATCCTTTATAGGCTTCCAGCAATGAGTCAGCCAGGAATGAGAACAAACCTAACAGTCAATCTGTATTAAAAAGGCACAGATATTCTTTACCAGTGATACTGCAGATAGGATAAGCCCGAACAAACATTTTCATAGGTAACAAAGTCTATTCTTCCCCACAGCTGGCAGCTTATTCTCTTCTGTATAATAATGACTGTATAAAACTTTGTGTACATTTAGCTAGGGAAGGGTAGTTTATAAAAAGATGTTATTCTGGAAAAATGCCACGATATCGCTCAGTTATTGCTAATTTGGGGATGAGATCTATCTTTTCTGCCCACTCTCACTAGATTTATGTTTTTTATATTTAAAGTCTCATAGGCCCTGAGAATTTCAATCCGTCTAGGTTTTAGGGATCAGTATTATCTGGTGGTATATTAGAGAAGGGGAAAGCGCTTACTTTTTGGGATCAGTAAACGTGGTTGGTCTTTTTGGTGTTTCCTCTGGCTTCTTCCAGCCAGCCGGGATCTTATTCCTCACATTCTGTCGGGAGAAAAAGGATTTGGGCACAGAGCTGGATAGCTGGAAGGAGCTCGACTGGGACATCGGCTGGTTCCGGGAAATGTCTGGGGTCTTAAACGCGTTGGATCTATTGGCCGAAAGAATAAGGGTGAGAATAATTAACTTCAACTAAATCTTAAAAATGTTGCAGATTCTTCCCCTTACTAAGTAGGAACATGTCTGTACTTCAGCCATGCCTCCTGCCAGTAGGAATAACAGTTCATGTATCATTGCCCAACATATGGCTGGACCACTTTTTTTTCCAGAACTGCATACTGCACAACATTGGATCTGACTTTCTCAAAGAGACCTGATCTCCCCTGTATTGAACACTACACAAGCTCCCACCTGATCAAACATGGTCCCGCCTCCCTTAAACTACACAGCACATGATCCCTCCTGCCTTCGGCTGCGCAGCACATAATCCCGCCTACCTTCAGCTGCGCAGCACATGATCCCGCCTGCCTTCGGCTGCGCAGCACATGATCCCACCTGCCTTTGGCTGCGCAGCACATGATCCCGCCTGCCTTCGGCTGGGCAACACAGGATCCCGCCTGCCTTCAGCTGGGCAACACAGGATCCCGCCTGCCTTCAGCTGGGCAACACACGATCCTGCCTGCCTTCAGCTGGGCAACACACAATCTCGCCTGCCTTCAGCTGGGCAACACAGGATCCCGCCTGCCTTCAGCTGGGCAAAACAGGATCCCGCCTGCCTTCAGCTGGGCAACACACAATCTCACCTGCCTTCAGCTGGGCAAAACAGGATCCCGCCTGCCTTCAGCTGGGCAACACACGATCCTGCCTGCCTTCAGCTGGGCAACACAGGATCTCGCCTGCCTTCAGCTGGGCAACACAGGATCTCACCTGCCTTCAGCTGGGCAACACAGGATCTCGCCTGCCTTCAGATGGGCAACACAGGATCTCGCCTGCCTTCAGCTGGGCAACACACGATCTCGCCTGCCTTCAGCTGGGCAACACATGATCCGGCAATGCCTGCCTTCAATTGCATAACAAATGACCCCGCCTGCCTTCAATTGCATAACAAATGACCCTACCTACCTAAGTTTGTGGCAAACTCTTACAGCCAGGCCACACTTGGGATCTTTGCTAAAACTCTCCATCTAAAGGGTCACTACACAGGGCTCAGAAATACTCGCCTGTTTCTAGCATTTTGCTCCCTTGTTGGCCAGATGGGGGAGACTTCGCTTGGCTGGAGAAGGAGATTCCACAGTGTTTCTGGCCAGCAAGGGAGTAACACATTGGAAAAGGGTGAGAATTTATCTCTGCCCTTTCTAAGGATTCTGATGCTGGCAAGTCTGCAAGTAAGCCATAGCCCTTAAAGTTGATCCAATTGCAAAAGTGAAGATTTGCTATGTTATTGTGTTGATTGTACTAAAAGGATGCACATACTTGTATTCCTTCTGAAAACTAGCAGTGCACTTCTTTGTGCCTAAAGCCTCATAACTGTATGTCTGCAGAACGAGATCATCCAAGGCACTGTAACATTGACTGCTATTCTCATGTGATTCGGAGTGAGAGATGTCATTGTTCTTGCTGGAGAGAAAAGCTGTATCAGAGGACTTTCAATGCAAGTTTATTCTGTGGATCTGTGCTTTCTACATCTCTCCTACTGGTTATTGATCATTACCCTACCAGTCATCAGATCACCATTCCTCAAGGGGGAAGCTCTGGCATAAGGAAGCAAAGTCCTGTTCCTTTACCAAGATGGCTTCCTCCACACAGAGCAGAACAAGGCATGGGGGAGGGAGGGGCCTTAGACAAAACTGGTGAATAGCCCTCTGCTTGCCTTTTTGCACATAGATTCTACAGTACAAGAGAGGTCAGGCATCATTGCTGTACTATACAAAATGTGACTCTCTCTCTCCCCCGCCCCCCATCATGAATAACAAACACACACAAACATACAGGACAGAACCTCTTCCACACTCTATGCAATATGGCTTATTCATTTCTGCTGTTTGCCAATTAAATATGTAAGATTAAAGACAGACTTCCCAGCTTCTATCAATACATAGCATGTAATATCTTCCCAGCACTAAACTGGAAGAAACAGTTCAGCACAATACAATATCAGATATTATGTAACTCTGCACAAACCACATCTAATCACCGTCACTTACACTCCCTCCGATCAATATTTAACATTTCTGACTACACTAGACTGATCACAAATTGGACACAATATGAAAGCTTTCAGATGCCATTAGCTGAATAAATGATATCACACAGAGATAATAATGTGATTGATTTCAGGCATAATTTGCACCATGGTGCTGTTTACATAATATACTAAATTTGGCCATTACCTTGACTGGTTTAAGGCCTCTCCCGGTCCGTTCCCAGGAGGGTACATTTTGGGCCGATGGCCTTTTCCGGAGGACAACTGCTCTTTCCTCTTTTCCCGGGAGCCGTCATGCATGCCAGGATAGGTAGAACATGCCATGGGTTTTGGCAGTTTATCGCGCCGAGGCTGATGGTTTAGATTAGAGTGGAGGAAGTTAGGCAGGGAGGTGTCAATGCCACTGTCGTTGGAATTGCCTTTAGATAGGGGCTCCAAGTCTACATTGGGCTGCTCCTGAGGGTCAAACCAACGCTCATCGCTCTGGTTACTGGAGGCGGTGCTGGACAAAGTGTTACTGCTAGAGTGACTGGAGTATTGGGTCTCCCCCTGTTTGGTGGACAGAACAAAGGGAGCAATGAATTACCCAAATTACTTTACATTGCATATCAACACATGTAGAATCTTCAATCTCACTCACCCTAGAATGCCTGTGCGGAGAATTCTTGCCAGCCAGTTCCTGTCTGTTTGGTCTCTTGTTCACATTGGATGCCACTCGGGTCTGTGATGGGATGTGCCAGAGAGGCTCTGAAAAGACAAATGCTGTCGTCATGCACACGTAGCAGCCATCAGTGACTGCTACTGTAATATTCAGTCTTAAATTATACTGATGATCTCTTCAGCTTACAATGTCCTTCTGTAGATGCCTCTCAGGAAAGTTAAAACATGGTTCAAGCTAATCAAACCCGTTACAATCCTCTTAAAGTGGAGTTTCAGTTTAAATCAACTAAATACTTCAAAACAAAAAGGTGCCTTTAAAAAGCAGCCACAGCCCGAGTAGAAAACCCTGTCCCCTGCCACCATGCTACAGAGGACTCCTGATCCCTGTGTGGAAGCCGTGGTCTATCTCTCTGAAGAGGTCCAAAACACCCCCTGAGTCAGAGCCAAGGTTCTCAAAACATCAGGAGGCATGAGATTTTCTGATTGGCAAGCTAAAGTTCTAATGTAGAGAAAGTGCTGGATGCAAACACATAGTTTGGTCATTTCCAAATACTTACACTGATTGCATTTAATGATGTAATAATGATGAGCCTTTAGGGAGGAATGGGCTACCTCCTGGTGACATGCACCCAATTCATCCATTGCTATATATGTTCCAAGATGGAGGCTCTCATAGATTAGAGTTAGGGCCACACCACACAGAGGGACCTTGATGAGGCAGTGTGGCTTCCACATATTTTGCAAAAGTTGTGCAACTAAAACCTCTGTTTTTAACCCTAATAGTTAGACTATTAGGTAGTAATAGGTAGTTTTTTTGCAGGGTGGCTGGTGAGTGTGCTGGGAAATGTTTCCTTAAGTGCTGAAAGTTAGGCTATTTCCCATTACTTACACTGATAAATGCATTTAATGATGTGATAATGATTACAGAGCTCCATTAATTGGTGTATTTTTATCTGCCTAAAGCTTTAAATCATTTACATTGTTCTTTAAGGACATACAAGGCTTTTATATGGTGCACGCATTGGGGGGGGGGGCATTTATCAAAACTGGAGCAGAAAGACTCTGGAGCAGTTGCCCAGGGCAACCAATCAGCTTCTATCTTCAGTTTTGAAAATGGTTACAGTGCAAATCTGCTCCAGTTTTGATAAATTCCCCTCATTGTGTTTTATTATAAACTGGAAAATTAACATAAAATGTTTTAGTTATTTTATACATAACCCTTTTGTAATCACATTTATTTTAACTTTTTTTAACATACTGTAATATTGGTAACACTAAGCCTCCTTCTCTGTCAGCTGCAGCCAGGAGAGGCGTAAACAAACCTCATGTTATTACCATAACTAGCTGTCATGGTGATCACATGACCAGGAACCATGCTGATTGGTTCCTAATCATTAGTGTGAGACCTGCAGCAAGTTCTCAGTCAGAATGTTATTTAACACTATTGACTGTACGGAGATCGCTAATTTTCAGATTGCAAAGAACCATGGAGTTAAACATAATGAAATGCAGTCACTTCCAGGTCACTGCTATATTGAGGTCTGTGCCTGTTTTAAACTCTTCAAAGCATCAGATCTGTATGAAGTTTAACCCTTTCGCTGCCAAGCCCTCCGGAACATTTTTCAAATTGTCCTTGGCAGCGAAAAGGTTAAAGCAATATATATATATATTTTTTTTTATAGTAGACAGAAATTAATCTCTAAGCTGAGAACAACTGAACGAGAGGCGATTCCGTGTCACAATTACAGTCTAAAGATGGTCATGTGCAGGTATTCCAGATTGCTGGCTCATAAATGATCTAGACATGGAAACATTGTTGTCTGTTCAGTGCACAAATCAGTATTTTATTCTTCAGTAACCAGCTCACATGCAGAGCTGGGTTATCCTAATACTAGACAGCACAAGCTTGGCAGAGAAAATAATTAAAAATGAGCTTCCACTTAGCAGAACTTCAACTGATTTTTGCTCTCACTTCCACAGTTCCCAACATGTACACTACATGACTGTCACAGTATGTCTAGTGTTTGTGCTCCCCCTTGCAGAACACCATAGAGGAGGTTAGGAATGTTTCATTATGATGTATTTGTTTGTGCTATATATGAAAGCAGAAATTATTTCTGCATATTAAATGCTGCTTACATCATGTAGATCAGTGGGTGACAATGGGGGTTTTAAAAACAGCCAAGTTACTTAAATTGTGTCTAACTTTTTAATGCCAAAGTGCTCTTATATAGTATATCTCTAGAGGGGTCCAACTTAGTATAAGGTAAAGCAAATTACTTCACAAAGAGTGCACAAACACTCTAGCACTGCCACATCCCAGTCATTTAAACAGCAAACCATGTATTGGACAGCTACTGCAATTCATATAGTTAGCACTAGATGGCACTGCTAAAGCAGAATTCATTGTTGGGAAGTCTAAAATGTATTTGTAGATGAAACAAACATTTTCAGGATTTTATCTGTAAGAGAACATGCGATAGCTCTACTTGAATACATTCTGTATGGCAGATCTAGTGTTATCACACTGCTTTAATAGTGATCTCACCTTTCTTTATCAGTCCAATACACACAAGCTTATTCAATAAACAGTGAAAAGGTGAAGTAACTGAAAGTAACCATCGGAAACTCACATTACTGAATACAGACCACTACAGGAAGGAAGCGGAGTGGTTGCTGACCTTTACACTATACGTGTTGCATATTAAATAAGATTGCATTACCATGTGGCTATAATTTGTTAGATGCCCTGTGCACATTCTAAGATCAGATATTGTGATCTGTTCTCTAAAACAGATCTCCAGGGCCCAGAGATCTAGTCTCTGCTCATAATGGAAAGATAATGAGGGGATTTTATCAAAACTGGAGCAGACAGAATTTGGACCAGTTGTACATAGCAACCAATCAGACTCTCTCTTCAGCTTGTGCAGTTAAGCTTTGACAATGAAAGAAAGAAGCTGATTGGTTGTCATGGAAAGCTGCACCAGATTTTGTCTGCTCCAGTTTTGATAAATTCCCCTCAATGTCTTCAACACCATGATCTTCTCTGTGCACCAGATATAAGACACAAGTAGTTTATATCACTGTCTAATCCTATGATATGACTGTGGCCGAGTCTTACCAGATTTATGTCGGTCAGAGGTCACCTCTTGGCTGGATATGCCATCTTGGATGCAATAAGGATCTGGCTGTAGTACAGAACGTTGTGGTGTGCTAAACCTGTAACATATACAACATGTACATGCTCATTCATTTTTTATAATCACCAACAAGTGTTGTCTATCACCAATTCTACAAAAATAAATACAGCAAATCCAGTTGCCTTGACTTATTTGTTTACAGATATACCATGACCTGGATGAATGAGAACCTTTACAGATATATAATTAATAGGTTTTTTTCTATTTTTTTTTTAAAGTAAAGATCCCACTAAATAGCTTCTCCATGCTGCTCTCTGTATTCCATGACAGTGGTCCCCCCCTTTCTCGGATGTATGATGCCCTGCCTCATCCCACCCCTTCCTGTCAGCCCAGGCTGTCATGGACACACTTCCTGGGCTCAGTGTCATTGCACTGCTTGGGCTCCCAGTGTACAGCTACAAGGAAAACGTCACAATGCTGCCAAGTGTGAGTAGCGCCCACAGCTGAAGATGGAGGAGGGCAGCGCTTGTCACTTGACTGCATGGAATACACTCAGGACAGTATACTTTAAATGATAAAAATGTAGGTGCGGGAGAGGGGCGTAGGGAGGGGGGGAGAAAGTAGTTTTTGTTTTATTCTTGGAACGCAAGCCTTCTCATGAGTCTATATCGTTTTTAAATCAGACCTGAGCCGCACACATTCGTAGAGAGGAGCAGTAAAGGACAGTCACTGAGCATTACTACTAAACAAAAAGATGAATCTGCAGTTGTAACAAGGAAATAGGTCTGCCCCCATGTGCACAAATATTTACAAACAATACACAAAAGTTCAAAAAACATTAAATCGATATGATCTACATTAAGCTAAATAATATAATGTAAGATTTCAGAAGCTATATATTTTAATAATTCATTATTCTATAATATTTAATTCAACCCACTAGTGTCCACCCAAAACTAAAAGGCTGAACATGAAATGAAGGTTAAAGGTCAGCTTTCAAGATCAAAGTAACACTGATTGCATTATTATATTAAGAATCTGCTGCTAACGAAAAGAAATCCAGACCGGGAACACATAGAATTAAAACTGATTCCTTCATGATATCACAGGAAAAGACTCGAGTGATGACCTTCACCTCTCACCTGTCCGGAGTGGGTTTGTAGCGGTTGTATCCTCCCCCGGAGGAGGTCGGTGTAGAGAAGCTCCCAGAGGGGTGTCTGTAAGGCTGTCCTTTATCTATGGCTGTTGGGGATGTAGCGATATAAGGAGTCTCTGGATAGCTCACCGGCCTGTGTAAACAGAAATGACTGGAATGAGAAGCTGCTGACACAGGTACAGCTTACTTGAGGCCCTTTGGGCATCTCCTCCCTTGTCACACCTTGCTCAGCGGTCTCCTCGGCACACGCTGTGCCAGTTTTTCAAGATTAGGTCGGCCCTAATTATTTTACCAGTTTACCAAACACAAGTTCGGTGTGGAGAAACAAATTCTAGATTATCAGAGGGGCTTATACAAAGGGAATACCTGGAAGAAATGCAGCCATGTGTGAAGAGAATGACTTAAAAGGGATTGTGTAGGCAAAGAGGAAAACACTCCGGAGATTGCTAAAGGTTATTATTAAAGTGACAGGAAACGCAGGAGGTAAACCTTAAAAATGCATTCAGGTACCTTTCCCATTAGAAGAAATTTATCTTGTGTATCACTCAGGTGTAGATCCTCAAATCATCTCTGAATTGGTGCTGACACTGTCCTTCCTTCTAGACGGTGGCTACTTTTGTTCCCCATGGTCCCTGTGTGTGTTGTAAAGTAGTCACCACTCCAAGCTCGCTCCTGTGATGGACTACAATCTCAATACAAATTGGTAAACTAAATGTGAGATTGTAGTCCATCACAGGAGTGAGCTTGGAGTGGTGACTACTTTACAACACACACAGGGAGCATGGGGAACAATAGTAGCCCCCCTCCAGAAGGAAGGACAGTGTCAGCACCAATTCAGAGATGATTTGAGGATCTACAGCTGAGTGATACAAATAAGATACATTTTTGTTAATAGTTATGGCACTTGAATGTATTTTTATGGTTTAAGTCCTGAGTTTAGTGCCACTTTAAGGAAAGAGATCTGGATTTACTCAATAGTACCAATTTTTTGATTTGCCACTCATCCAGCTCATACTATACTACCTTGGCTGCAGGTATCCATATACTATCACACAATCCCATAGACCAGGGGTAGGCAACCTTGGCTCTCCAGCTGTGCTGAAACTACAAATCCCATAAGGCATTGCAAGCCACAGGCATGACTCCCAGAGACAGAAGCATGATGGGATTTGTAGTTTCAGCACAGCTGAGAGCCAAGGTTGCCTACCCCTGCCATAAGAACTCACACAGGATATCAGAGTGCTGCTCCGGGATGAAAAAAGAAAAACATCTATCCTGTTTATTCTGAGTTTTTCTTTCTCTCAAGAAACTTTTCCATATGCCTAAAGCTAGTAAAAATGAATAAATGAAGATATACTTTGCTCCTTCGGGGATGTTACATACTCTATATAGATAGATCTATATACATATAGATCTATCTATATAGATATAGATACATATATACAGCTTGTCAATATTCAGTCAGCTGTGGGTGTTGCGGCTTCCTAAATACAATAGCCAGCAGTGCTGATCCCACCATCCACACTTTTTAGCATGGATGGAGAAATCTATAGATTTTTATCTTCTTCCGCCAGCCAGTACCCAGTATGTATGGATAGTATAAGAAACGGAAACAAAAACAAAAAAATGAAATTTAAAAAAGCATAAGGTGGAGAGTTGGAACTTAAGTCTGGTTCTTGGCAAAACTAATGTCTATGTAGCTGAACAGAATACCCTTTATTATGGTTCTTACCAATTTGGTAGAATACAGAGCACTGTATAGGTGGAATAGTAATCAGATCTGGCTGTGTGTATAGCAGTAAATTCTGCACATTTTGTGATGCACATAATATGATAAGATGCTGTTATATAATAAATGTCAAAAATTATAAAATGCATTAATGAGATCCTGATCTGTTTAAATGAAAAACACACAAGGCAGACATTGCATAGTAACCCCATATGGTTACTCTTAGCTTTCCCTTACTCAACTGCTGATCCCCCCAAGTATTTCCCGGTATAAGACACCACAGGGTGCTTCCTTTCACCTCCCATAATTTAGTCAGGTATCAGTGCTGTCACAAAGGGTTAAGGCAGACCTGGGGATTTTGGGAGTCCTGGGCCACATCCGGCCCTTTGGCTGTCCCAGTTCGGCCTGCGGTCCGGACACTAACCGAGTGGTGATTCTGTCCAGAACCTGATCACCTGTGCTTGGTCATGGCTGGCCAACAGTGGATGCACCCGCTTCTGAGGCTGGTACATCCACTGCCAGCCATAGCCAGAGCAGGCCCCCCTCCTCTTCAGTCATTGGTTGCTAGGACTGCTGGTGTCTTAGCAACCAATGACAACAGGCATCCACCTTCTCTGCAGTCATTGGTTGCTAGGACTGCCGGTGGTCCTAGAAACCAGTGACATCAAATGTGTTTCCCACCCCCAGCATTGCAGGAGAACAAAATGCAGCCTACGGCACCTCCCGGCTCCCGCCTCTGGCCTACTAATAAAGTATTAAACTAAGGTATGTGGGGACAATAATATAAAGGGGCACTCTAAAGGGGACAAACAATGCAAGGGGGCACTCTAATGGGGACAAACAATGCAAGGGGGCACTCTAATGGGGACCAATAATGTAAGGGAGGCACTCTAATGGGGACATTATCAAAACCATATAATCTTCTGCTGTTTATAAAGCGATAAAATAAATATTGAGCAGAATTAAGTTTAGCCTATTAGTTCGGCCCTCCACAACAGTCCCAGTTTCTCACATGGCTCCTTGAGAAAATGAATTGCCCACCCCTGGATTAGGGACATAAACTTGCACAGGAATTTTGGGGGCTCTGGCTGTAGTTCCAGGCAGTGGATCCGTATCTTTAAGGCAACTGCAGGAATGATACCTGCTGTGCCAGCCTTCACATTTCTTTCTACAGGTTCACTTTAAAGGTTAAAGGGCCAATCCTTTGTGTCTCTCAACTGGAGCTCTCAAGTACCCTCAACACCATTTTTGAGGACCCTCCTCATATAAAAAACTATGATTATTACTGAGCCAGTAAAAGTGATGAAATCATCTGTGGAAGATGAAGGCAAACCAGCAAACAACCTGCTGGGGGTGCTGGAGGACTGGATTTGAGCAACACGGATCTATAGAAAGACAAAGGAGCCATTAACAACTAAAGGAGAAAAAAAAGAAGTTTAATGCCTAAAGCAACAAAAAACGACATACTTTAGGTTTCTTAAGCCACAAAATAACTTGCTGGTTGCTACAGGCAATACACTTCACTCAAGATTAACTGGACCAGAGATGAACAAAGTCTCTGAATTCACTTTAAACATACATTGCAAAATAAAGAGTAACCTGAAAAACAAATTGGTTGGTAAATGTGACCCCCCCGAGATCCTACATGGCCTAATGACAATGCTGGAGAGAAAAAAGTTCCACATTTACTTTATGTGCTGTTTAATATAAAGCCATCTAAGAAGGGGTGGGCCATTGTGTGCTCCAACACAGCAAAGTTTATACAATGACAGTGAGCTCACATACAGCACAGTGAACAATCACTATGCTCTGAGCAAGAGGCTGGCCCATCTTAGTTCTTCCCATATACAAAAAGAGAATACAAATAAAAGCTGGACACAGCCTGGCGTGGGGATGGAATGGGAACACTTTTTTTTTGTAACAAAAAAGCAAGTTTTGTGAAAAGAGATAAAAGTCCTCTAATAATAATAATAATAATGGCCCGTTGGTAGAGGTTGCCATGAAATAGCATCAACTCCATGAAAGCTGCAATGCTGGTCTTGGCCACAGGGGGAGTTACTCACCTTCTGTTGTTGTGTAGTGGCTGTGGTTCCCGAATAGGCACGGCTGGAACCTGTTTGGGTGTCCTGTTCAGTGAAAGTGCATAGCTGGGAGTCACCCACTTCTGAGAAGGACTGGCACCATGGTGGGTAGCAGAGCCACTCCATTGCCAGGTAGTGTTGCTGCGGTATGGAGCTCGGGGACCAAATGCAGCACCTTCGGTGTCCTTGTGGTCCATTGAGCTGAGTTCATGGGACTCAGACCATCCCCTATAAAGAAATCACAAAGAATGGTGAAGGTATATACTTGTGACACATGTACAGACACAGAATGTGAGCACAACCCCTCTGGCTGATGGAGAACGTTAGAGAGCTCTGCAGCTGGATCTGTGTTTGAACTTGTCCAGGGTTTAAACGGGTGCGGTTCAATAACAAGCTCTGTAATAATGTCTTGCTATGAAATAAAGTGTCATCCTTCCAATATAATGTAGCATACTGCAATTCACAAGTCTACGAGCAACACTCAGGAGAACTTCAAGTGTCATTCCGCCTCTCCGATAAATCCAGTACTGCAAGACAAGTTCATGAAATCACCATCTGCATAAAGAGTGGTTATGACCTCATCTATACCTATATCCTAATCACTTATGCATGTGCAGGCTCTTGAACTAGCTAAAAAGGTGACCACCAGGCAAACTGTTAAATATAGAGATTAAATACGGGTTTGGAATCTGTTTTACCTGCTAAAAAGGATTTGCATTTTTGTCCATCCAGTCCTGAGATTTACACAGCTCTACCCCACAACATAATCCTGCATGACAGGGGAGGGGACATGAACATTCTCTGCTGCAGTTTTACTTTTTCACGCACATAGCCACCCCCGCCCTGTGAATGAACAGTAAAAGGGGAAACAATACACTGATAGGGTCAACTTTCTGTAAAGCTGCTCATACAGCGTTAACTTTTACTTGTCCAGCCCTGCAGCCTGAATGACAAAAACGTATGATTCCCCCAAAACACTAAACAGCGTGCATGGGTTAATCTCCTCGGCCGAGCTGTTGTATTCTGACAGTCGGTGCCCATGGCTGTCAGAATACCCCAACAGTAAATGTAGCCGACTGGCTACAGCTACAGATCACCTGACATTTTTCAGCTTGGCTCCCTCAACAAATGTGCATTGAAAATCTACTTTTGTTGAATAAAGGGGTTGCTAACGGGACCACCCACAGCTCAAATTGTGGCAGAGTCAGCAGGATTTTGAGCAGTGTATGACCAGCTCTGACCTCCTACCAGCATGCACCTTGCACACCTGTTTCCTTGTGTTGCTTCTCCCTCATCGTCTCTCAGCCCTGCTGTACAGGGACTGCAAGAGGCTGATAAATCAAATGTATTTGCTTACACTGCTTGCATATAAAGCTGAATTCATTTGTGCCTTTTACTGTACATCGGCCTGCAGTCACTTGGCATGGGGCCCTAAACAAATAAATGGGGGGACTTCATTCCAGCTGTGCCAGCTATTCTGGATGAGTTACCCCTGATGCGCCTAGTGTCACTTGCCCTGCCTGCTATCCCTCCTTTAGCTGTCTTTTCAGAAGGGACAGTTGTTGCATCTACATGGGGACCGGTGATCCCACGGCGCGTGATTTGTCTTGTTACATGTTCTGATCATGTTGCAACTTTATAAGTACAATTTTATTCATTAAAATATCTTTTTTTCTGCACCAAATCCCTTTCTTTGTTCACTTTGTTCCGTTTTGTTCCACGTCAGCTTGGAGCTCAGCTTTAAGCAAACAGTGACATTTTTATTCCTTTTGTTGCTGTGGGAGAACTGCAGACACAAGGAATGTTGTGTGTGTGTGCGCACTGCATTCCTACCAATAGATTTACCTACACACAACTAAAGACAGGCGCCATGGTAACAAGAAAGAGGTTTCAGGACCACAATAAATTCTTCAAGAGCCTACACTGACATAATGAAGCAATTCAAGCAGCTTATGAGATATCAAAGTGTGCATCATGGTGAATGGCTATGAAGCAAATGTAGTCTTGTAAGACGAAATTCTATAACTGTTCTCTATGGAAACTGTGAACACGCGGATCTCCACACTGAACTGAACTTGGAATACAGTAAAATGTGCACTCTTCAATCATCCTTCCTGCTTTCCATAAACAGTCTATTGATGTGTCCTTGGTCATTAAGTCGCACTGCAATTGAATGCATGGAATTAGGGTACCGCGCACGAACTGTGGGTGGGAGGTGTGTTTGGGGTACCATTCAAATGAATGGCAACGCATTACGCAACACACCAGAACTTGCGGTAGACGCGATTGCGTGGTACAGTGCGTTAATCGCATGGTACTATGTGATTAACGAACTGTACTATTGTTAACGGGCCCTCAAAAACATTGACAGACACACACAACCACAGATACAATCTCACACACACACACTACAAAAAATGTTTAATTTTTTTTTTTAAGATCCCCCCAGTCTCCCTACCTTACAAGAACTGGAGTGGATCCTCAGCCTGGGGTCCAGTGTGGGCTGATGTGCTGTGAAAGAGATCCATCCATGTGTGCATTGCTTGTACAGCTCCCTTGCGTGCCCTGCAGAGGTGCCGGGTGCCAGAATGTGATGTCACTCCAGTCCAGGCACCTCTACAGGACATATGAGGAAGCTGTAAGCAATGCACGTATGGATGGAGCTCCCTCATGGCCAAAGCCCCATCTGATCCCACCTGAAGCTGACACTCGGCGCCGGGCAGCATATTCTGAATGGCTGCTTAACGTGAGAACTGACAGTGCTGCACTAGGGGGAGGCAAATGAGCCTCTCACCTAGAAAAGTGGAAGGCATGTGGCAACCCACTGAACACAGGGTCGTGACCCACCAGTTTAGAACCAAGGACCTAGAACTACCTCCAATGACAGGCATATTGGATTGGGGAGAATACTGGGGATTATACTAGTGTTAAAGTTTAACTGAAGAGTTACAATTTAATTCTATGGCGTGTGCTCAGTTGTGAGTGAACTGGAATATGTTGCTCTTGTAGGAAGACTGTCGGCTCTTTTAGGAAGATAGGAGTCCTGCAGCTTGTTATTGAACCACAGCGATTTTGGAATATCCTCACCAGAGGATCCTCTGGGAACTAGACCATTTTGTAACGCTACCCATCTATTCAAAAATGATTCAATCACATTTTAAATACTGCCAGTCAAAATACCTAAACTAATGCTCAGGTTAAAGGGAACCTGTCAGGCCAGGAATAGAAGTGAGAGCTCTCAGACCGGCTTCCTCATTGATGCTCGGTGACTTTTCCAATCAGAACCAGCATGTAAGACTCTGGATTTGCATGATTAGTGGGGTCAGTGAAATCAGATCAGTATGAAAACCATGGAGCTCGTTTCCCGAAAAGTTCGCTTTAACTTCCTATAACCCCTACTCACGAAACCTTTAAGTTATCCTAGTCCAGTAGCTGACTCTATGACACTGAAGTTGTCACTACAGCAATACAGCATACATACACACAGAATACATCCCTTCTAATCATGTGTGGGGGCTTGTTGTGAACCCAGTTAGCTGGAGTTCACCCAGTTCTGTGCAAATCTGTGATTGACACCGCCCCCCCAATCAGTTGCAGCAGTAGCGGCGGAGGGATTGTTGTTCCCTCTCTGACTTGCAGCTGTAGGGTGGGAATGATTGACCCAGGAGAGAATAATATGTCCTTCACAGTTTTGCGTGGGCTTGGGCAGACTCAGCTGAACTGGGTTTGCACCAAGCCCCCACTTATCTCTAATCCCTACCCTGGGCTACAAAATAGCAACTAGAATCAGGTTGGATAAACAAAAACATTTCCTTCCTGCAGCCCCTTCAAATGGTGAAGTCTGGATGATATAATGACGGTAACAAAGTACTAAATTCCTGCTAAAGAGAGTCTCACATTTGATCAGGTGCAGAGAGCAATGTCAACAATACAATACATGCCTATACGTCTGGTCAATACTGCATTCATGTCAACATAATACTGATGATCTACCCCACTTATTTGACTTTCTTTGATCTTTCAGGTCAATTACTGTACCATGCAGATCAAATACTCAAGTCTAAACATTAAAAAAACATGTACTTTGTACACTGAGCTGCCCTGGGTTTTTAATCTCATATTGTCCCTTTGGCTATGAGAATGGCCTGTGAAGCATAAAGAAGGGGCCAATGGCTCTTTCATAAGCAAACCTGTTGCTTTGAATCCAGCTAATAAGCAACAAGATCCTCTGCCTCCAAAGCAATGAGAAAGGCCTGTGTGCACAAGTGCCATAGTGGTTAGTAGAACCATATAATACAGAGGTGATTGCAAACCTCAGAATGAGCAATAATGACACAAATGGCAAGATTCAATAACAATGTGCAGTGACAACATATAAAGACCGTAACCGATTATAAGCAATCAGATCCCGGTACTTCAGGGTCCCATCAGGAAAAAAACGAATAACAATTACAATATTAAGAGTGGAAGAAAATGGCTACAGAATTCAAAAGCCAGTTGGTTAATTCGAGGAACCAGCAGGTACTTTTAACGAGATGGATTCCAGGAGCTGGAAGTTGGTGTCAGCTGTGATAATGTAGGTATACTGGCTACATTTCAATGGGTCTATAGTGAAAAATGAATACTGTGTTCAGGGGTGTCCTGAGGACGGGAGCCAACCGGGCAGAGGCCGGGTGACATCCCGCAGTGACGTCATCACACGCGCGGTCATCTACTTGACGCCTGCCGGCGGCCATCTTGGTATTGGAGGCCGGTCAAAGGAGGAAGGGACGTTCACCCAGCGGGATGAGGTATGCCGCTGGGTCCCCTCCTCTTTCCTGATACTGTCAGGCTCTTGGTCCATGATCAAGTGCCCGACTTTTTAGAGGGGCGACACCAAAATGTCAGTCATTTTGGAGTCACCCCTCCAATGGTGTTACCTGGGTGTGGGCCCCCCTTGTGACGCCACTGACTGTGTTATTTTTACATCCAGCCAGCAATGCATATTTAACGAACACTTTCTAAACTGTACAATTTCCCACAATCCCACCAGTGCACGGTCACGTGATGAACACCAACCCATTGGTTACGTGGCCTATGGCAGAAAATCTTGCGACTTCATGTAGTGCCATTCAGTCAGTTAGTGGATTTGCCCTAATGGTCTCTGCTGTTACTGCCCTGGGAGTTGCTATAAATTATTTTAATATCATTAAAGAGACTCTTTACCCATTAAAAATCTACTGAGAGTCCACCTATAGCCCACATGTACTTCTCTTCATGCCACCACCTCGCCTCTCCACCGCCCGCAGAAAAATCGTGGTGCTTGCAGGTATGGCATGTGACCACCTCCTAGGATGCAGCGCACGGCCTGAGCATACAAATCGCCAGGCCTCAACACAGTTGCCACAGGAGAAGGATGGCATCAGCTTGTGGTAAGCTTCAACACAGAGCCTACAAAGGGTTTGAAATCCCATCTCCACCAAAGAACTTGTGTGGCGAGGGTCAGTGGAACAAGGGATGAACGTTCAGAAAACTCTGTTACCTTGTCCTGAATTGACACAAGTGACAGAATCTCTTTACTGTTAAAGTAAATCTGTATTACTCCTTCAATATAGATCTGCTTTACGTTTAGCCAAAACTAGTGTTTCTATGAGCAAGTTAAACAACAATTACAGAAATATATAGGACAGCCCACTGTACCTTCGGGGCACCCCATCTTCATGAGGAGGTATAATCACTACTTTCACTGTGACAGAAGTCCGAAGAAGATCGATCATCTGATCATGGGTCAGAGTCACAACTGCCACCTTGCATATTTCGACAAGTCGACTGCCCTGCCGTAGGCCAGCTTGCCAAGCAAATCCATATTCCTCCACCTCTGCTACTGTGCCATCATACTTGACATGGAAGCCAAGCTGGCCAAGTCCATTTCGGCGAAGGGTCATGTCTACTGTTTCACAGCCTGTGGTCATGATCTGGAAAAGAAAAGGGCAGATGTTCATTTTGTATACTCATTACAAGTCACCACAAGATTTCCTGCTTTGTGATTTCCCAAAGGGCCATGATTTACAAAACTTTCACAAAAGGACCAATATAAAATTAGGTTTCAATTAGGGATGCAACAATACCGATATTTCGGTATCGAGTACCAATATTTCGGTATCGATACCGAAAGTCCCATTAAGGAAGCCTGGTGGCATGTAAAGACTTGCCACCTGGCTTCCTGATTAGCAGGGAAGCCGTCCCCATGCTTCTCGTCACTAGGTGACGAGAAAGCATGGAGCCGGCTTTCTGGCCAATCAGGAAGCCGAGCGCCGTGTAATGACACAGAACCGCGGTTTCCCGATTGGCCAGGAAGCCGGCTCCATGCTCCCTCGTCATGAGGTGACGAGGGAGCATGAAGCCGGCTTCCCGGCCAATCAGAAAGCCGGGCGTTGCGTCATTACACAGCGCCCAGCTTCCCGACCAATCAGGCTGCCCGGCTTCCTAAATGGTCGGGAAGCCACAAGTGACGAGGGAGTATGGAGCCGGCTTCCTGGCCAATAAGGAAGCCGGGCGGCGTGTAATGATGCGCTGTCTGGCTACCCGATACCGGAAATATCGGGCTAGGCATTGGAGCATTATGCCTAGCCCGATACTCGGCATCGATACCGATACTAGTATTGGTGCATCCCTAGTTTTAATGACACCCACCAATAAACATGTGAATGCATCAGATTAGAAGTAGAGAAGATTTAGAATAAAGGGCAGCAGTGGAAAGCAATATTTTCCAGAATTTCAGACTAAAAGAAGAAGGTATATACATGCCAAATACCTTCTATTACACAATGTCAGTCATTTGTTTGTTTTACCTGTTAAAAAAGGGGCAATAACAAAAGTCGATTGATAAATGGCTAGTACTATGTTTGTCATTGACAAAGCTGGGTGATAACTGCACTGGAGCCAAATGCTCCAAATATTCCAATGAAAATATGCAGATATTTACATGTCGAAGAAAACATTTGCCTGCATATGGGCACCATAACGAACATACAAATGATCCAACTGTTATGCTATATATTTGCACAGCATGAAGACAAGAACAAATTCCATAAGCTCTGTGCCACTGTCCCATCTCCAGCCTGTTCTTTGGACTGCTAGAGAGCATAACCGGCAGATACCTACCCAACTCCTTCCCCTACCTTTAAGCCTCATCTAACACTAATAATCAACAAAGCAGGCATTCTCAGAATAAATTACAGAAAATGTTACCCTGATTTTTTATGATCAAATGTGTGCAAAATAGAAGCATTTTTCACATGAGATTCTACGTATAATTTACTAGTAGAGGTTAGAAAATTACATTTAAAAATTCAACTGGCTGTTACCGGTACCGCCGGTATATTTCCTTTGCTCCAATTTTCCCATAAATGCCCTAAAAGAGTGATGCCCTAATAAAGGTTTACTGACCTTTAACCTCTGAACAGTCTCCCGGATATCTTCTCCATTACTATCCAGTGTCCTTATAAGTATATGGTCACCACGACCATAAAAGATCTTGAGAGAAAGCGGTTCTGGTGTCCAGCCAATTACATCAGCACAGTAACAATTGAAAACCACTTCCTTTGTTGCAGTCTCTATTAAGACCATGAACTCATTTGAGATGCCTAAAATGCATTCTGTCTCAGCTGCCTGGGAGAAGTCCTGAGTCATGACCCGCCAGCACAGAGCACCAGTACTGTTCATCTCCGCACCAGCCCGTGCTCTGGTCCTCTCCTTCTTCTTTGACGTCAGGGAGATGAGGTTAAACTTGCCTGTGGTATCAATAGACGTATTGGTGACATAGTTCTCAGCTAAGTCCTTAAGATATTCCTGCCTTGTGCGAGTGGCCATCGTGTGGAATTTGTCTGACTTGTGTGCTGCATTCTCTGCATTAATGACTTTGGCCAGAAGAAAGTCACGGAACACATCAGATTTCCGGAAAGTGACACCATTGGGGATTGGAGGTCCAAAAGGAGGGACATCTTTGGATCTTGTTACAGCCACTCTGTTGGGAACAAGCATGAGTACTAAACAGGCCACAGTGACAGAATATGGTAATATTCATTTTATTTTAATCACATGCATGGCACCAACAAATTATTTTGCACTTAAAGCCATTCAGGTCACTGCATCCAACAAAGCTTATAATCTAATACCCCCACAGTAATACACACAAACAGACCACATTTTTAGGAAGTCAGTCATACCACATGAATGTTTTTGGCATTTGGATGGAAACCAAACAAAACAAAGAGTGAACATAGAAACCTCAGGAGACTAGTGACCCTGGATGCAAAGGAACACAGAATCACATTATAGCACTGCAAAGCTAGAATGCCAAATACATAACCAGCATTCTGCCTCTCCATATTACTACCAATACGGGCATGTAGATGATAACTTCTTTATAATCATTAATATAATTTTGATCAAAATGTTTTTTCGGTCTTTTGCATCTGCTACAAAGTGCTCAAGCACATTAGAGTAGTCAGTCTCTCCGTAAGAGGGCAAAGGGAGAACATTTATTTTTCTTTATAACAGAGCAGGGCTTCAGCCATGTTGCTTCAATCATTAGCCAGGATTGGGTCTGTTCCCATTACTGTAATTCCCATTACTGTAATCACAGCTATAATCAGCTTGGTTGCAGCGCACATACAGTGAACATGAACCTGCACATGAATGGGCAAAGGTCAGTGGATACTTCCATGCACACTCCTGTGGTCATATACCCCAGTACTAGCTGATCACTGGATATTTAAATCCAAACATGTACATTCATTGTAAATGCATCCTTAGCTGTTAAGACCAAATTACAGCTTACACCCTACTGTTTTGAAACAATAAAGTCTAAACTGCCAAAGGGCCCAAAATCCATAAGAGAACCCATCCCCGGTAACCGCGTAAAAAACTTTCACTGAACTGGTAAAGTGACCTAAAATGATCTTCTGCAATCAAGTCACATAGGGTACGGATTAGGGTATCTCAACTATGCTGCTCCATGACCTGCCTACATACAGAGAGCAAAAGCAGTGGAGCTTCCGGAACACCTAAAAATGTGGGATATCACTGTGGACCTCACCTTCTGAAAATGCTAGTGTAATGCCTTGGCCTCAATGCTTTTTGAGTCAATAAACCAGAACAAAAATACAGATAAGAAATTCTGTAATTATTTTGGACTTTTATTTGCCGAGTGCTTGTTCCCAGTCTCTGCTCCAAAAGCATCAATAACAGACAGAACCTGGAATCTATCATTTTCAGGAGGCCAGTCTATTTCTCTTATTAAAAGGTGTATTTTACACTGAGGGATGCACACAGGCCCAGATTTTCAAACAGACAAAGATTCTACTTAGTGAAACAATGAATTCAGTGTTGTTTATTCATTAGAGAAAACCTATAAAAGGTAAGGCTCTTGAACTATTTGGAACCGAGTCTTTCTGAAACAACTGCATTAAAAAATTCTGTGGTTACACAGATTGAGACTTTAGTGCTTTAATCAGCCACAGAACTCGGTAATTAAAGGGGCGAGTTGAAAACTTATATTGGAGTGAACCCCTGAAACAGAGAAATAGGAAGGGAGAGGAATTTTGCGACACCACTAAAACCTAAATCCATCCAGACTTGGAACCTTTACCTTTTAACTACCTAGAGGTCTAAGGAAGCAAGAGGTGGAGAAAAAAAACGAACCTGTAGCAGACATTATCAGTGCAAGGCTCATGGGCTCGAATAATGATGAAGACATGCTGGAAGTGTGAGCGAATATTCTGAGGAGTAAAGGGTAAAGCACCAGGCTCCTGGAAGATGATGGTCACAATGTCATTTCCTATGTGTCTTTTCCTAAGAAGCTGGAATGAGAGAAGAGCAGACAAAGAGATATGAAGGTTACAACTACTATCAAAATTACAGAAAACGAGAGCATTAAAACTGCTGCTGACCCTAACTGCAGTAAAACACTATATACACAGGTCAGCCAAGTCAGTATGCTACATCAAAGTCAGTCAGCTCCAGTTGCAGGTCATTTGTGAAAGGCAGTAACTCTAATTGGCAATATAAAACACATAATCCCTCAAGCAATTTAGAGCAACTCAGATGTTATAATTTAATTGTATTTCCAGCCAAAGATTTTGGATAGAAAGGAGGAAAAATTAGAACAGCTATCTGCTTTTGTCCTGATTTCTGGCACTCTGTTAGAGATATTGCCCCACACTTGGTCAGGTAATCAGTCATTAGTTTCACCAGACAGGAAGTGAGAAATAAAATCTGCAACAGCAACACAATGGATTTATTTTATCTTTTTTGTTGTTGTTGTGTAGGTGAAAGTTGGGCCCCCATCAGCTTATTTCTGTCTGTATTGCTGTTGCAGATTTCCCTTACTTCCTGTCTGGAGAAACCATTACCACAACAGTATGAGGGGCGATATCATTTTAATGGAGCCCCAAATAACAATAAAAACTTGACAGGGGTTCTAAACCATGTCCCCAGTCTAAACCTTTGCTGGAGTAATATTTAAATATATGTTGATTTTTCTAGTTGTTTGAGAAAGGCATCAACATATGGGTTACGGATAAGCAACAATAGCTGTACAATAATACAAGGTATTACGTTATTGCTTTATTGCTGTATTGTAATATGATGACATGTTCTGGAGTCTGCTGCATTTTCTAATAAATTGTACTGCAAGGTGTTTGCATGTTCTCCCTGTACTTGCGTGGGTTTCCTCCCACACTCCAAAGACATGCTGGAAGGTTAATTGGCTCCTGTCTAAATTGGCCCTGTATGTGTGTAAGATTGTAAGCTCCTTGAGGGCATGGACTGGTGTGAATGTGCAACTATGTAAAGCGCTGTGTAAATTGTCAGTGCTATACAAATACCTGTAATAAATTAAAAACTATAGAGATATATATGCAAATTCCATATATTAGGGATGCACCGATACCGGTATTTCGTTATCGAGTACCGATATTTTTTTTTAAGTACTCGCGGATACCGAATACTGATACCGGAAGTTCCATTAAGGAAGCCAGGCGGCGTGTAATGACTTGCCACCCAGCTTTCCCGATTAGCAGGGAAGCCGTCACTATGTGATGAGAAAGCATGGAGCCGGCTTTTTGGCCAATCGGGCAGCCGAGCGCTGTGTAATGACGCAGCGCCCGGCTTCCTGATTGGCCAGGAAGCTGGCTCCCTCGTCACGAGGTGACGAGGGGGCATGAAGTCGGCTTCCCGGCCAATCAGAAAGCCGGGCGTTGCGTAATTGCACGGCGCCCGGCTTCCTGATTGGGCAGCTTCCCGACCAATCAGGAAGCCGGGCAATGAGTCATTACACGCTGACCGGCTTCCTGATTGACCGGAATGCCGGCTCCATGCTCTCTCGTCACAAGTGACGAGTGAGCATGGAGCCGGCTTGCAGGCAAATCAGGAAGCCGGTCAGCGTGTAATGACTCGCTGCCCAGCTTCCTGATACCGGAAGTATAGGGCTAGGCATCTGAACATTTGGGCGAGTACGCGTAGTATCAGTACATCCCTGCCATATATACTTATGTAAATGTAAAATATTGGATGACACTATGCACAAGGGAAACCCAACCTGTTGTTTGAGTAATAAGACAAGGATCTACAGACAGTATGCACATGGTATACGAAAACGGCCTTATTCAGGTGGAGCCCAACTAGGCTTCTAATAAGGAATTCAGATGATACGTTTAAAGCATTCAATTTGCTCAGAACAAGCTCTTCTGTGGAGCTGTAGTAAACAAAAGAATACCGACACACAAAGTTCCCATGTGCCGCTATACACCTCCTTTGCACATTCTGTATATAGACATTAGAAATGTTACATTTTATATACACAGAGGTCCTTGGGCATAAAGTTCACAAATGGGTCCCTGTGACTACAGCCGGCTAAGCGACGGTACACTAATGACGGAATGAGCCAAGATAAAAGCAATTCCTCGCAATTCCTCCTTTAAGCTGATCAAACATCTACTTTAAGAGAGGCAGGAAAGACTTAGTAATTGCCCATTAAAAACACCCTTTTAGAGCAGGGTCAATCCAAAGCTTTTCATAAGAGATTTTGTAATTGAGAATTATAGCATAAAAATTCCCCAGTTAGCTGATGACCGCCAGAGAAAATGACAAATCAAGACCTGCAGTGGTTTCAGGCAAGAGACTCCACAGTCTGACAGGACCTTAAAGTGTATGTCCAGGACTTACCCATATTTAACCCCAAACCTTCCTCTACCACACTAGAGCATGTATCATAATTATTTTTTTCTTGGAACTTGTTGCAGTAGCTTTTATCCCTGCCTGTGACATTATCACGAGGCTTGTAAAAGTCTTGCAGGGGCAGCTGCTGGGAGCTCAGTTCCTATTATTGTACACACTTCCAAGACCTATCTCTACCCAGTGCCTCCTACACACAGTGTGTGGTAAACACTTGGGAGGCAAGGGTAGAAGTACTGCCTTGGTGGGAAAAGAAATTAATGGATGATTGTTGGAAGAGACAGAGTGGGGTGGGGATAGGCAGAGTTTCGGTAATCCAGCAGGCAGGGCTGACAACACTAATAAGGATTTGAGTGCAGCAAAGGCAACGTGTCGTCAGCTGGAACATGAATTTAGGCACATACTGGATTTTTGGTAGAGCAAAGGGTATTTTGCTGCAGTTACATCATTTTTACAGGGATTAAACTTTAGGAAATGTGCAATGTATTGAAGAGATGTGCGTAATATTTATTTTTTAAAGTGACGCATTTTGACTTCCGGTTCCGGCGCCCAATGAGCTAGTCGTGTGCAACATCGCTCCGTCCCGTACAATTATCGAGTGCACCGCTCAGCTCTCCCCTACTGCTCAGAAGCTATCGGAACACCGGACCGAAGCATCTACCCGCATGGACAGATTCGTTTCTCGCCCGCAGCCGACGAGAAGGGCCATCTTACCTCCTTCCAGCGACGGCTCTGAGATTCCCAAGATGGCGGAGGCAGATGACATGCAGACATCGCCTGGCGACGCTGCAGAAGGTGAGCTCTCTCCCACTGTGCCTCTCCAGATGGAACATCAAAATATAGCGGCGGCTGTTGCTGCCTATCTCAAGGCTGACATGAAAGCCATTATAACGGAGGCAATACAGCAGCAGTTAGGCCCCCTCCAGCAAACAATAGAGACTCATGGCCACCGCCTGCAGACGGCAGAGCAGCGGGTCAGTGATCTGGAGGACTCGATGCACGGCACGTAGCGGTCCCTGGAAAATCATAACCACTCTATTCATCTCCTCATGGAAAAGGTGGATGATCTAGAAAATAGATCTAGGCGGAATAACCTTAGGATCATAGGGTTGCCGGAAACGGTCACCCCCGCGTATCTCCTCCACTTCTGTGCGGTCACCATTCCTAAGTTGGATTTGTTTCGGGTTACTAAGAGGTCCTTTTTACTGAGATGTCTTTTTCATATGTATATGCTTCAAAACCTTAATAAAAATTACATGCATAAAAAAAGTGACGCATTTTAAATATCAGCATTTAAAGACTCTTAGATGTCACACTTCATAAATGATATTTTCTGTAAGACAAGATAATCATCTTATAAAACCTCTGCATGACTGGCAGGCTCACACACATAAAACCATCTTCATGAAAAGCTCTTGGGTGAACTGCATGTTGGTTACTGATCACAAGTGTTTATCCACTGCACTGTGCTGTGCTTCCATAAAGGATATGCTGTATCCTGGAGCTCCAGCTCCCTTACCATGGTGGGACATACCTGCTGTCTGTTGTTTGGGGTGTATGGCAACATGGTAGACACATGGAACATAATTTCGTAGTCCTGGTAGTTGGTATATAATGAGTGTGATCCAGTGGAATCCGCTAGAAAAAAAAGAAACAATAGGTTTCTGAATAATTAGCATTTTAGAGGGACTAGAGCATAGAGGACAGACAGGGAGATTTTAGGCAAAGCACATAACGAAAGGTATGCAAAGAACCCACAACAAAAGGAGAAAGCACTTCTAGGAGAATATCATTTTGCATGGCACAATTTGAAATGAATGTCCCACCCACTGAGATTCAGTTCTGAGTTTTTAGCATCGCATTGCCTTTGGTGAACCAGGGCTCTGAGCCACGGGCAGCAGTTTCTTAAGTCTCTGGTCTTCATTAGCACAAGGTTGGTGAGTATGGCAGCATATAAAGCACGGTGGATGGTGGATGATGAATGGTGGATGAGATATGATGAATTTAGTATTGAGTTCAAGAAAGCTGTATGTCATGTAGACCAACAAAAACCACCAAGGACATAAAACTGGACAACAGCAGCAATACTTCCCAGTGTCTCACTTCTGAAGGGACTGCTCCTCTTTTGGACTCAAGCCCTCATTACTCAAATACTATCCCTCTTTAGGCCAGATATATACCTCTGTATATCTTATTAGGTGTAAAAATTATCATGTTGCAATGTTGCACTGCTTCACATTGCATTTGGCAAGCCTAGAGCAGCGTTGCAAAAAATGTGCCTCTGCTTAAAGTGAATCTGTCAACTGGGTGACGAGATCACAGCCTTGCAAAGCAGGCCGATTTCGAATTGATGTTGCCTTTGCCAAAAAAGAAAATCAGGAAGGGTAAATCAGCAGTTTGGATTTCTTTTTTCCCCCCTCAAATTTTACACTTTTGCAGGGAGCAGTTGATTAGATGTATAGAGGTTGCACAAAGTAAAAAAAAAAAAAAAATGGGTGGAGAGTTATTCAACAGTACAGAGCCCAAACACAACTGAATAGTACACTGTGACATTATCCTGAACACTAACACGCTCAGATAAAACATGTTACTTTGTCTTTCCAGACAACTGCGTACAACTTCTTTAGTAGGTGACACATTAACCGTATGAGGATCACATCTCTTGTGCATACTCTAAACATTGATGAATGAGGCCACACGGACCATGGCCGGATATCCTCCTTCAGCTTCTGTCAAAAGCCCCCCATGTAAACATGGGTAAAAGTGCTCCACACAGTGATTCATTCTTGTGGCACTTGCTGAAAAGCAATCAAAGTGTTCATTGCACATTTGACTCTGTGTGTATGTAAGCTTTTGGGGGTGATTTTTACTATTGGTCAAGTAAACCTGTTTGGCTTCCAATATCTATTTATGTCCAGGAGAAATTATACAGACATGGTCCATTGTTGTGCCTATCAGGAAGCCAGTCCAGAGAAATGATGTGGAGCTGAGACTGGGGGAAGCACATGTAGACAGGAAGCAGCTGAAAGAGATCAGCAGCATGAATAGCAAAAATTGATAAGAAAAAAGGTACAAAAGAAAAACAAAAAAACAGTATCGATGAACAAAAACCATGGAAACTGTTTATGATGCACAGTGCGTTGGAATACTGGCATTCAGCTAGGGATTTAGATGCACTTTAAGTTTTTAACTCATTCCGTACACAAGTCTACTTCGCCATGTTCCTATTCAGCCAGCCATCTCCGTATTGTTTTGTATTCGTGTAGCACGCTTTTATTAGTTCATGTTGACAATAATGGAACTGAACTAAAAACACACTTTGCATTTATGTATTTAAACAAGTCGTCTTTACATCAGCTATTGACATATCTTCTTTTCCTCTGTAAAGTGATTGGAAAAATGATCAATGAACCAGTACTTATCTTATGCCTGACATCTGGGAGCTAAATTGTATTTCTCACTTCAAAAAGATTAGTATGCAGGAAAAGCAACAAGCTAGGTGACTTCAATAATGCTTATGTCTTACTATAAATATTTCTACTTTATCATCTTCTTATTCTGAGTAAATAAAGAACCACCGTATTATGGAGTGTTGTGCACAACATAAAAAGGTACAAATTTTAAAAAATCCAAACAAGACACGTACAAATACCTTCAAATATCAAGAAGTCACCCACACTCCATACAGCATACAGGAACTTGGTGCTTGAAGTGACAACACGGATGGTGCCGTGTCAGAAACAGTCCATAACAAAAGTCACCAGCACTCGAGGATACGTGCAAGTATAAGCACGTACCTATACTTCTCGAGTGCTGGTGACTTTTGTTACGTACAAATACCTGACACAGAAGACATCTGGGTAAGGCCCCTTGAAATGTAAACTATACTCCTGCTTACTACTCACTTTTGGTGTCCAGCTGGGCAGCATACTTCTGGAAGCCTCTCAGACAGACCTTTTCCCCCAACAAGGTCAGAAATTCCTCAAAGGCTGGTCCAGCACTTTCATTGTTATACATCTCCTCCTCTGAGCTCTGGCCGGCTTTGCAGTAGAGGATGCCCACCTTGTGTTTCCTGAAGAGCTGGAGTCAGAAATACCCATCAGAACGCATACAACCAGGAAGCATTTCATGTAATACTGATACTTCCAACCTATAGGCCACACACACACACATGCAAGACTGCACAGATGTATTCGGCAGATCTATAATACAATCACAGTCTGATGGGCCAAGTGCAACATTGACAGTCAGACTAGTTATGAGCTAGCCGTCAGGGTTGCTTACAAGTCAGTTTGAGCAGTATATGACTTTTAGTAATAGATAAAGCTGAAACTGTGATGTGTTATCAGTCCATCTCATATGATATGTTTTCTTTTATGAAGAACAATTCTGTTTTTGCGCAATGGTGCCTGCAGCCTCTTGGCTCTGAGAACGTTCTGCTCTAAAAAACCTGCTCCAGCAAGCCAGGTAGCTTTTCCGGCTCAGTGCAGAGCAGGTCTTTAGTCCATCACCCTCTAGTGGTGGCCAGGGTCAGCAAAGATGGATGCAAACACAAAGCCAAGCCATGCTGCTGGAAACAGGATTTGTCTTCATCTACAAGAACCCAACATGCTGACAATGTTTTATGCACTGCAATGAGAAACACAAATGAATAACTTATTAAATAAAGTGCATATTCGCATTATGATTTAAAAAAAAACAAAAAAACGATTGTAAACAAGTGAACACGTAATCAATACCAATGCAATCAAGTGCACCAAAATCAGCACATTCACTTAGTGTACCCTAAAACTGAAGTTTAATCTGTTCATTTATTGCTTCCCTGGTTCCGCCTCCCCCCACCTTCAGCAACATGCTAAATACATATATAAAAGATTTCTCTTTTCATTACTTTATTTTAGATCCAGTTATGTCATCACTGGGGCTCTATTCTTCTCTATGCAATGCAGGCGGATCATGGCTGGTGAGAGGGGCTACCACAGTGCTGTACATAGCTTCCTGAAAGCATTACAGCCCCCTGCCTCAGTACACCTCTGAGGAACCCTCGGGCCTGATGCAAGCTGTGGGCTGGCAATTGGAAAGAGTTATGAATATTAAAAATGTTGATGAACGAGTGTCACTCTGGAGGAGTGGGCTTTCTGAAGGAGGATACATTTGAATGCAGCCCACCCTAGGTAATGCCCACCCGTCATAATTAAAAGAACTAAAATCCAATTAATAAGAGGGGTCAGCCATTGCCAGTCAGGCTGAGGAGGAAAAAGCTAGATTATGCTAAATGTCCTCCAGCCAGGAAATGAGGTGGGTTCTATCTGACTGCAGCTTCTAATGCACACTGAGAAGCTCACAATGTGAAGGAATGTCAGAGCAACCATTTTAGTACAGGAACCTGTACAACTCTGCAAGACTGAAGGTAAAGCTGGAGTTCAGCTTTAAAGAGAGCCAGTCACCAAATTACATCTCTAATAATCTGAAACGTCACTCTTTAACTGTTATAACAGTGCAGCGTTCTCAGGGTGAGCGTCGGGATGTAAAGTCATCCTATCTCCTGCCTAAACCTGATAAGAGAAACTCCAAAAACTGTCATAATCAACATTCTTTAACTACAATATGAAAAAAGGAAACGCTTTGTTAATTGAGTTTTACCCTTACAGAGCGTCAGTTATCAGGCCTGGGCAGAGGACAGGTCAGTCTCTATGGCGGCCTTTACATCCCGATACTGGATGACATCTTTGCACTGACGGGGAGAGAAGGCTGCACAATTAAAGCAACTTAGGAGCCAAGATTTAGAGTCTTACTAGTGCCCATACCTGTTTTTCTATAAAGTAACATGAGGGAAGTACATGGTCTGCCACTGCTGGCTTCCTAAAGAGTCCTTTTGAGTCACAGACTCGTTTACTTGTTCCAGGTCAAAAAAAAACCCCATTAACGATTAAAACGATTCAGCATGACATTTAGGGAACTAACATCCTCAAAAGGAGAGTTAAGCAATGGCAGCCTTCCAGATTCTCTGATGACATAGTCCCTATATTACAAGTGCTGTGTAAACCCCTAGACTTTAGTTCCGCCCCAGGTCAGCCCTCTTCAACATACTGTATTCCAAGTCATAGGTTCATGTCAAAGGTTTCTTACTGATTGACATGAGAACCTGTGTATATCCCCAGGTACATAAGAAGTTGCATCTTCACATATTTTAATACATGACATGTCATAGCTGTCTACAAGACAAAGATGCCAGCGGATAGAAGGTTCTTGTACATAAATAACCCTCTTATGTTCTGCTAATTGCTCTCTATCTCCCAACAGCATTACTAAAATAACATAAAATATAGCTTGCGTGTGATATTTCAAAAATAGAATTTTTGTACTCAATGTAAAATCTTTGTCTTAGAGTCCATTAAGGAACACAGAAGTACTAAACCTTCGGGTTATACTGCCGCCTACAGGAGGATTGGACATTGACAAAAAAAAACAAAAACTATAGGATGAATGGTAAGGCCATGAACTGGTAGTGCAGAGGCCTTGTAGCACTTATCGTGTGAGCCCTTAAAAGCAGGTGCATCCTCCACCAGAATAGAAGGGTATATATGGCCAGATCAACTGACCACTTCTTAACACATTCCGCACCAAAATGGATACAAGAAAAAAAAGAAGTTCATAACAAAAATTCACGATGTTCAGCCTGACCTGCCTACTTACTAAGTTGATCTTCTGAGATAGGGCAAGCACACAGGCAATGCCAGTGGCCCTGAACCTGGAAAGCACTCCGCAGATAACCTAATGTGTATGTTAGCACTTTCCTCCCTGTTCACATAGGAAAGGACTAGCACCTGTTCACTAGAGCTGCAACAATTATTCAATTAAAATTGACGATGGAAAACGTTGTCAACGTTTTCCATCGTCGATTTGTCAGCTAAAATTCAAATTTCCCCGCTCACGCCACGCCCATTAAGCTGTTTGCGTTTTTTATCCGATTAACCAAACTTAATAATCGGCCAACTAATCGATTATGAAAATAATCGTTAGCTGCAGCCCTAATGTCCAGCTAAAACCTTTTTTCTTCGCTTTGGATTAAAGTAGGGAAGGTTTAGGACCCCCAGTCAGTTTTTACTGATATATTTACAGATATTCACACTTACTTTTTTGTCCCGCTGACATGTTACCAGACAGGATGTCAGGAAAACCCTCTAACAGTAACAGAGCCAGAAATAAAAATGATTTTCTTTAGTAGAGTAGGGAAGGCTAGAACTTCCGTCAGCTCTTTATTGCTATCTGTGTTCCTTTTGCATATTTCCCCCTCACTTCCTGTCCAGTGAAAACGTTGTCAGCAGGCAGGAGGTGAGTGGGAGTGGGAATCTCTCTAACGAAACACCAGTAAAAACCTGACATGGGTTATAATTATACCAAGTACCGTACTCGGTACAGGTACAAGTACAAATACTTTTCCAGGTCCAAGACTAGACTAGAGAAAAACTAAAAAGTTAGGAGGCAGGTTAAGGAGCATTTGCTACGGGGCTCCTGGAATATGTGTATCCGTTTTAATCTATGATTTGTTATATATATTAGGGATGCAGCAATACCATTTTTTCCAGAACATGTACAAGTACTTGCCCAAGTCCTCACAGATACAATTACTGATGCACGTTTGCATATTGTCATGTGACAATTTCTGTAACGGACTAATATTTTGGTGAAGAGCCGGTCCAGTGGTGGAGGGCCAGGTCCCAGCTGCAACCGATGCAACCCTGGTAGTTCTCGTAAAAATGCCAAGTATCGGCACTGGAATCTGAACATCCTCCCCACTCTATGCAAGACTTAGAAAGTTTTTGGCTTGACACACACTTTAACTAGAACTCATTTTAGAAAGAGTCCCATGCAGAGCCCAATTCCCAATATCACTGTCAGGCTAGCTACACAATGTCCAGTCCAGCAGCGTTCAGATGAAATTCGGTTCAAAAGCCAGACGGAGAACAACCATGCTGGATAGCGGACTATTTGAGGGGAAACTTCCAGCAGTGATGTACAGAAGAGTTTTGATTGAAGAAAAAAATCGAACAGGAGAATCCATTGGGAATCTATCCATCAATTGCTGACAACAGAACCTTCCTTTTCTTTACAGTTTGTAATTATATATGCATATTGGAAAAGTCAAACTGGCTTAATCACAAAGCAGATAGTGCTTCCTGCTTAGCTGTGCAGCATAGTGTGCTTTACTGTTCTCCTCAGGACAAATCTATAGCATTCTTTACTCAGCAGTTGCTAACTAAGGCTGTTTACTGCATTACCTGAAATACAGATGACTATGCGAGTAGACAAAATCTCTGTATTAAGGGGGAAAATACCGTCAGTATTAAACACTATAGCTTCTTCCCACAAGCACACCATTTCATCCACCATTTATAGTTTTCATCATTTACCATCGCTCAATAAACAGTTCAGCATTCTAACCACAGCCCACAAACAATGATAAAAGAACCCCTCTGCTATCCTCACCCCCTGTTCATCCAGTTTCAGAAGCTGCTCGGTCACTTTGGAAGAATTCAAGGCCAAGCGAAGACTGTGTATACTAAGCTCTGGAATGACAGCCTCCAGGACATCCTTCAGAGGCAGTCCACGGACTGTACCCTGTTTAGCTGTGGTTGGCACAGCATCCTCGTGGATCATTCCTCTCAGGGTTACCAACTATAAAGAAAAGAGATATGGGAAATCACAGGCATTAGACATTCAGGCTGCACAGCTACAAGCAAAGCTAACAAAATGGCCATACATGAAATAAGATTTCTGCATAATAAGAACACTTACACAAGGACTCTGGGGCAAACCCCCTGTGTATTAGGCATTACAAATATTTCAGAGAACCTAAAGAAAATGGTGATCACGCGGCAAAGAACGGAGATGGGAAATGTTTCTGTGTGACATTCTACTCATCTCAACTGATAAAACAGAGATGAAGGTAATCTGGCATGTAAACCCGATAAATCAGTGGTAAGGCCCAAACTACTTTTACAGGTTTATTCACAAAAGGGTGAAGAGTTTGGAGAAAGCAGGAGAAGTGACCAATCTAGGACAACATAGCTGATTTGGAGAAATTCTCCAATTCAGATCAATTTCCAGTTCAGCTATGTTGTCCTAGATTGTTCCCTTCTCCTGTCTTCACCAAACTCTTCACCCTTTAGTGAATAAACCTGACAGTGTGAATGGAGCCATACTTTTCAGTTAGGACGCTCTTCTGTGGTCAAATATTCTCTACTGAAAACATGCATAGTTGCAGTGTAGGGGGTTCTCTGACTGGACGAGTGGTGGTGGTGTTACAGTTTGCCCCTCGTCCAATCAGAGGACGTCTTGTATTCATTGATAATAATACTAGGCATTCTCTGAATGGTTGTTGTGCTGAGCGAGTGACCCCCTTTGTTTTAGATCAGAAGGGAAGCTGCTCAGCACAGCGCAGTACCAGGACCTAGAAGATCGTGGCCAGCATTATAGTAGCTCCGGCTACTACACTGCTTTACAGGATCCCCAGCAGCCGATCAGGTATGGCATATGCATACTTGCATTGGGCCAAACTGGACCAATGTAAGTATGCAAAGTAATGGACACCTGGAGTTCAGATTTAGGCAGTTATAGATGGAACACCCACTGCAGAAAGATCCAGGTAAAGAGACAAATTACAAGGGAAGACATGATGTTTCAGGGGAAGAATGTCCGCCACCATTAGATGTACTCAGTAATGCTCCAATGACATTCTTTTAAACAATAACATCAAAGGAAGCAACTAGTTATAAGCCATTGATAGAATAATGGACATATTTTAATGTTGTGATGAGCGATGTTAGCCACACACAACCTTGCTTGCTGCATGCAAGACATTTCATTTAAGCACCACTTACAACAATTAGAATCTCGAGTGAAAGCAAGGATGAACAAGCAAAGCTCTCCATTACTATATATGAAAATATTTCAACATTCAAAATCTTTTTTTGATGCCTTGGCGATTGCTGACTCCGTAGCAAAAAGAAAGTGTCATTATAATAAGCCTGTGCTGAACCAATAAGTTGCCTGAACCAATAAGTTGCTGTACATGAATTCCATGTACAGCAGAGCTCTGACTGGGAGTGACAGCCAATCAAATGCGCTGTTGTGCCCATGTCCTAACGAGCAATGTGCTGATAAGAGGAGAAAGCAGACTGACAGACGGATGAGCTCATCAGTCTGCTGTTTCTCCTTTACTGTTCAGTCACAGGCTGGGGAAGGGACACATCCTAGTTGTATTATTTAACTAAGGCCTTGTTCACACCACGCGCGGAGCAGATCCGAACCAGAGCAGGTGCAGACCGGATCAAAACTGAATCCAATGTATTCCTATGGTATTTTGACCACCAGTTCACATCGCAGCGTGCGGATCCAGACCAGATCCAGACCGGATGAAAAAAATGCGGCAAGCCCTATTTTACCTGCTCCGGATCTGGTCTGGAACGCATTAAAAACACATCTAAAACTCAAAAACGCATCAAAAACGTATGCAAGTGCCTGAAAGTCCATGTTAAACTTAATTTTTTTTTTTTTAACCAAAACCGGCCCTAAACGCATCCAAAACGCGGCACAACCCACTACACTGCGTGTGCAGAAACCTGACCGGATCTGGTCTGCATTTGCTGTGAACAAGGCCTAAAGCAAAGAAAAACCAGGTCTCCTTCACGTCCAGACAGGGTTGTGCCATACATGAGGGTGTCTAAAGCTCAGAACTGGATGGACAGAAATACAAATCTTTTGGCAGGCAAAGCGACACCCGTATATGTATTCCATCAATGTATTTAGCCATTTGCCTAGATCTCAGCTTTAACTTTGCTATAATAACAACTTCTTCGAATCTGACACCAAAAACCTCAAAAAGTCTCATTACCTCACTGGTTCTGAAGATGATTCGGTACTGGTATTGTGGTCCATGATCCTTGCTTTCTTCCAATTTGTCTCTTTTCAGACTCACAGCGACTGGACCCAACTTCTCGTCCACTCCAAAATAATTACAGTGTTCTGGAAAACAAGTTCACATTCCATTCACTTCGTATCCATGCCAGACGTGTACTCCACTCAGTGATCCAGACAAAACAATAAGCAGCCAGTAACCACTTGCTGCGTTCTCACCACTTCATCCAGTTGAGAACATTCCACTGTAAAGTGAAATCACAGGATATCCTGTATTGTGACCTAGAAGAACAACTATAATGGTGGCACAGTCCTGCTCATACAGACCTCAGCCTTCTCTGTCTCCTATATAACTGTGAGATAGGATTGTGGGATATTGGGAACACTTGTCCTTCTCCTGCAGGTGGCGATATTACCTACCATTCAGGATCTACGATCTGTTGCCTGTGTCCTTCAATGAACGGGAGAGAAAAAATGAGGTGTTGTGGTCAGAGAGGAACGGGGCACAAAATACAGTTTAACTGCTAGATCAATAACCACAATGTATCCATTGGCCACCAAAATTCCCTCTTAACAAAAGAAACCAGGTCATGTAAATCTTAAGACTGTGTTTTGGAGCCTATAAATTAGGGATGCAACCAATTAATTATCAATAATGAAAATTGTTGTCAACTATTCTCATTATCGATTAGTGGATCAGGACCCACTCGCTCTCTCCTCCGTGCTGGGAGCAGTGGGGATCAGAGGGGACAGACACAGACTTTTCTTTTGGTGTATTTTATTTCAAATTAAAAAGATATTTTTTTTTTTTTAATCCGACTAATCGAAAAAAAAAAAATGTGGCCAACTTATCGATTATAAAGACATGCCCGGATATATAATTGGCCAATGGTTACAGTCATTCATTAAAGGGTGTCAACATGCTAATTAGAAAAGCATGCCATTTCACACATTTTAGTTGAGAGAAAAACAGGTCAGGGTCTTAAATATCATCTGCTGAGCTGACAATGGTGTCGCACTAAAGTGCTGCTATTTGGGAGGCTGCACCAATATGAAAGACAATCCATTAGAGAATCAATGCCTCATAGGTCTTGTTATGTTGGCCACAAGGATTTGTGAAGGTTGCAGTCAAATAACAGTATAGCCCAGAGATATGGCTGACCCCAGTGGACAAATGCGATGGGAACTCTTCAACTGTGAACGCTCCAAAAGACATACATTCATTAAGAGATCAATGCACTGACATAGTGGGGAACAAGTACAGGAAAGATAATAAAAAATAAAAAAAAATGTAAAACCAGTAAGATGCAGTAATAATAAATCATCAGTTTACCCAAAAGTGATATTTCCATTTTGAATAAAAGGGTTAAAGAGGAACACCGAGCAAATAAAATCTTAACATTTGCAGTGAAGCTACCTCCCGAACTGCGAGGATTAAGTGCTTGTATGTGTCTATGGAGCTAAAAGAGATATATTCATCGAACCGTTATCCTGGCTGGCTCCTAGCCTTGTCCCTTCAGCCTCGCTCCCCTCTGCTTAACAGCCAGGAAGTCAATAATGAGAATATAGCTAAAATTTATTTTTGTGTTCCAGTTGTCCCTGTTTAGCACCCCCCGGCCATCCTGAGCACATGACTGACACCGTATCCACGCAATACTCATGTTAAATAGCCCAATACCTGCAACCTGTTTGATGTCACAACTTGTAAAGTATAAACGGCCTACGCATCAAAGTGCAGGAGATGCAACCTTTGGATTTCCCAGCAGTGTCCAGTAATAAGTGAGGGAAGAAGCTCAAACTCCTCAGTAATGCAAGCCTTATGGTACACTGGGATATGTAGCTCAAATGAGCGTTGGGAACGGAAGTGAACCCAATGCACAGCATCACTGCCGTCAATCAACTTACCTGCCACAAATCTTCATGGCAGGTACCTACCTCCTAATCACTAGTAAAGAAAACCTGCTATAAGAGAAGCATAAAGGCCATCATCACTGCCCTCTTTCTGAAAATCCTAGCTGCCTGGCTGTCATGCTAACCCGCTTGTCCTCTGACCTACAACAAGTGTCCAGTGGATAAGGATTTCTGGCTCTCCTCTGATTTTCTGGTCTTCCAGGTCAATTATTCAAAGTAGTGATGCCAGTAGTAGCCAGGACACAAGCAATCCCAGCACTAGCCTAGCAATGGCAACCAAAAAAATTCTCTCATCACAGACTTCATTTTTGTTTTTTTAGCAATGTGGACATCTAACTTCCATTTTATTCCAGAAGGTTTTTTAAAAGTTTGGCGTTCCCCTTTAAAAAAAAAAACCCTCAAAAAACAAAAACACCTGCTGACTTATATAAGCAAAATGTGCCATGACTTCTCAAATGAAGTTCACAGATCGGCCACCAACCACAACAAGAGGGCTTCACTCTACTCGTTTGGCATATGAGGCTAGGTTCACACCTAGGCGATTTATTGCGTGGATTTAGCCGCGCGATATCGCACAAAACAGAGATTTGCATTCATGTCTATGGAAGCTGTTCGCACCTTTGCGATTTGTCGCGCGGTAGAAATCGCCTGTCGTACAAAAAGGTGCAGGCGCGATTTTTGGGTAGTTGTCGCACGGTTTGTGTTCCATAAACATCTCTATGCATTGAAAACTGCGCCGTTTTCAAAGCAAAATCATGCGAACATAAACGCGCAACAGCCGCACGAAAACAGCTCACCAGCTCAGACGCTTAGGTGTGAACCTAGCCTTAATTTACTTCATCTTACAGAGAATACAACAGGAGAAGTGAGACATCCTAGGCCAAGGTGATGAAAGCCAGGCACTGTGAAATACACAGAACCAGTAAGCATCCACCCACAAACAAAAATATTAGTTTCAAGTAAATGAATCCATTAGCGGAAGTGTGATCAGCACTTTTGTACATATATAAAGGCCCAGTATTACGGAGTCCCAGCTGGTGAGAGCGATTTTGCTGTAGTTGTTTCCTAAATTAATGCTAACACTGTGCTAATTACCACATCTGACAGGCATCCTTCTCTCCGGAGACATGCTGTATTCATAAAATCTATAATAGGAACGTTCCCCCATGCCTTCGCAGCTATTAGGAAGCTTGCTCGATAATAAAGGGACATTATCTTAATTAGGTCAAACAGATATAAATTCTTCACCTTTGCATCAATTCACTAAGCCATAACGCATGTGCCATAATGTTCTTTATTTGCACCATGTGATTTGTATTTTTAGCTCCCATTACTGAAAATAAAGGCCATTTACGTAGCTTTAGGAATTGAGCCAACAGTCCTAAATAGTCAGGTGACATATCTGCAACAATACAGGGAATGGACGTCAACATGGCCCAGCATAATTGTCATGATTAGAGTACCCAGACCCCCCTCCTCCTTGAACCCAATCATACTTGCATGTTTCTCTACTAAATAACTTGATCTCTATATTAAAGGGTCTGCAAATGTAATCATGTCTTGGCCCATAAAACAAGCTATTAATGACACTCGCATACACACAGCTAAGCAGTTCATTACAAGTGAAGATAATTAGGAGAAAGTTATCATTCTGATGGAGAACATTATCCTACAGATGAATTCTTCCTAAAATCCCAAGTGATTGATTCTTCAGCAACAGCTAAATGTTGTATTCTGCAGCACAGCATATGTCAGGATGTATACCTGTTATTTGTTATGTAATATTCAAATTGTGCGATTCCCTTTAATACGCCAAAATAAAGAACTGCTACACTAGAAAGCTCCAGGACATCTTTGTTGGTTTACAACAGCAGATTGATCTATGCTTGTCGAGGTTGTTTCTCAGACAAATAGGGGCTTTTTTATTATAAAACTCCTGCCCAGCTATATGCCAGGCGAATGCTATTTGCATGGCATTCCCGCCATTAGATCAGCCGAGGAGCATAGGAAGATTTATAACTCAGCCCTGTACAGGGGCTGAACCTGATGAACCTTTGTCTCTTTTCAACTTTACTAATTTTGGAATTACAAGCCATTCTGTAGTTAACTTTTATAATGCTTCCCCCCAAAAAAAAAAAAAAAAAAAAGTAGTATAGAATTAATTTTCCTGCAACCATGGCAACAATACAGAATTGGCCCACTTTCTGCGAGTTCAGGGTGTCAAGGACCCGTCCCCATGGGGCCGGGAAATTACCCAACTGGCAGCTGAATGAACAAAGGGGTGGAGCATGCTGGTTGACATCATGGGGACAGGGCTGAGTCACTTGTAAAGATTAGTTTGGCGGCACAGCCTCTTAGCAACCAGTGACACTACAGGTGAGAGGAGCCTGATGGGAATGCTGAGGTACTAGTTCCCCATCAGGTCCGCTCTGCTACTAATTGATAGCAGGTGTTCTATCAAAGATTGTGACTGGGTTGGAATGTGTGACCGGTCACATGGTCACACATTTTAACATAATCACGCCCAGTTTTTCGGCGGTGGAATATGTGACTGGCAAAAGGAGAAGAATTCGCGTTCCCAGCTGTTCCAGGGCAGATCGTATGTGCAGGAGAACCAATCTGCCCTGGAACAGCTTATTGGTCCTGAAATGTCACTTCTATCGGACTCTGTGGAATGCGAGATCGCACTCACAAAGTCAGATAGAAGTGGCATTTCAGGACCGATCAGCTGTTCCAGGGCAGATTGGTTCTCCTGCACATAGGATCTGCGATGCCGATCTGCCCTGGAACAGCTGGGAAAGCGTTAGAATTCTTCTTCTTTTGCCGGTCACATATTCCACCGCTGAAAAACTGGGCAGGATTACGTTAAAATATGTGACCACGTGACCAGTTACACATTCCACCGCCGAAAAGCTGGGCGGGATTACATTAAAATGTGTGACCATGTCACCGGTCACACATTCTAACACAGTCACAAACTTTGATAGAACATAGGCAGCAGGAGAATTCTATAGCCAATAGCCAGCCTCCTGTTGGCTATGGAATCCACCCACTGCCTGCTGTCAATCAGAAGCAGAGAGGAGTTGATGGGGAACTAGAGCTAGTCCCTCAGCATCCCCCATCAGGCTCAGCCCACCCACGGTATAAGTCCTTGCTTGCTGCGGCTGTTTGTGTAACATGTGCAGTGGCTGAGTAGAGAGCTCAGAGACTCTGAGCCTGAGATTTTATCAGACTCAAAATGACTGAGCAGCACTGAAGACGGAGTGTCCGATGTAGACAATCCTGCCTCAGTGAGCCTCAGCAAAGGAAATGGCTGTGCTTGTGCCAAATTCATGTACCGGTCTCCAACAGGATGCACAACCG
>NW_017307078.1:623354-631108 GCF_000935625.1 Nanorana parkeri | reverse complement strand
AAGCATATTTGTTACTTTTTAAGAGCCGCCACTTCCCATCAGGGTTTTGGCAGCTATGGTTTACCAGCTCTCTAGTACGAGTTTAGTTCACCTTTACATTAAAGGTTACTTATAAAGGGAAACAATAGCAGTTTTATGTCAACTTATCTGTTTCATGTTTATAAAGTTTATAAGCCTATTATTATTAATTTACATCATTTTTATTATTTGTAAAAATGTTTATTTTACAAACATTTAATAAACGATGCTTGAATACTGTGAGCCGTGCACACAATGGAATATTTCATAAGAAGCTCAAGCATTAGCCCTGCACTTTCTAACTGCTCCTTCAGCCTGAATATTCATCGCCTCTACTAGCAGAGCAGAGGGGGGTGTCCATCCCCTGAGTCATTAATCTGGGTGTGTCTGTACAGCACAGCATTAAACTAGTCATCCAAAACTGTGTGGTGTAGCAGACTGACACTAGCCATCTGCTAAAGGGAAAATATATCATCTGCATTTGCAAGATTAACCTAATATAAAAGATTTACCCGGCGAAATAGAAAAAAAAACAATCATGTTATTGGTTCGGGAGAACAAAACATTCATAATTTACCTTTACTGTGGAAACACTCTTGATAATACTGAGCTCCTAAATCCACATGCTCAATGCTGTACTGTTTTATTCTCCCTTGGGTCTTCTGTACTTCCTTGGAGACTTCCAAGACAGATATGCTGGCGTTGGTACAATACATGGAAAGGGATGGCTCCAGAAAGCCTCCTTCACTTCCATTTGGGGACCCTGCAGATGCCCTAGAGAAGCTTACATTACGTTCAGACATTCCTCCTGTCTCATTACGAAAATGTGGACAGCTGAGGAGGAGATCATTACAGTTGTTGTCACCCAGATCATGCTCCAGGTTCTCCTTAAAGTTCAGGTCTTCCGTGCTGGTGAAACTGGGGTTCATGCTGCCCATACCAAAGGCTTTAGACACCGCTAGGGAGACAGCTGATGCAGCAGAGGCCCCTGTTGTAGTGTTCCGTCTTTGGGCAACGTAGTTTCGGTTGGCTGCCACTTCATTATAGTCAAATAGCATGCTCTGCACATCGTAATGGGCAAATGTCTTTGGGCAAATCCAGTACTTTGAGCTTTCATCTGGCTCCATGAATGACTTTCCCGACTCATTTTCATTCTTGTTGCTTCTCAGTTTGCGAAATATGGAGGAGTCATTGGTTTCCCCCTTGGTGTTTCGCTTTTTTTGTTTATCCTTTAAGGTACCATCATCTCTCTGAAACTGTCCATTGCGGAGGTCTGTTCTTGAGCTTCCTACCAAGTGGAGATTAGAAGCTGTGCTCGAGTCATCATGGAGGTGGCCACTACTTCGGCTAGGAGATTCGCTGCCTTTGTCATGCTTTTCATTTCTTAAATCTTTCAGCATGTCATACAAACTCTGATCTGAGACACCTTGCACATTGATGGAAGAAGTGCTGCCATACTCTCTGAACAGTGGCATTCCATTGCTGAATTTTGACCCTCTGGGTTCCATAGAAATATCCACATCACACTCGCTAAGTGTCGTCTCACTGTTGCTTCGGTTCCGAAGTGTAATAAACGTCCTGCCTGGTGATCGGGGCCACCCATCTTGGAACTCAACATCTTTTGACCTTTTTCTTGGCAACCTGTGAAGAGCCCTAAATCTTGGGGAACCACCATTACTTTGAAAATATTGCCCATTAGGAAAGCTCCTTTGCGGATGGAAATCATTTGACCCTTCCATTTCCCGTGATGGACTAGGAGTCATTGTTTCTTTCTGGGTATCCTTTTTGGGAGGCCAGTCAGCGATCCTGGCGCGTACCCCCATTTTTGGCATTGCTGGGGTAATTGAGCTGAACCTGGATCCCTCTGCAGCATGTTGCATGCCATTGCTGTTCTGCCCCCAAAAGCTTTGGGAATAATAGTCCGCTCCTCGAACAAGATCATTAGCTTTCATTGATGTGCCCCCGGCCTCCACTCCATCATTTTGATAGGATCTGTAGCTTGTCATGCTCTAAAACAGACATAAATATCTACATTGAGCAAAAATGTGTCACAGTTCTTTGTAATGCCAAAGCGCAAAACCATTATTGGGGCCTGGTATGGGAAACTTTGTGGGTAGTGGAACTCACAGAGCGGCCACTAGCGCTCACATTCATGTCAGTGGAGAAGGCAGATCATTTCAGAGGTACCTGAAATACACAAGAGGTTGCACAGCAATTCATTTGGTTGTTTGGGAATAATAATAAAAGAAAATCATAAAATATGATTACTGCACAGATCTGAAAAACAAAATACACAAAACATATCAAGATTCAAGTATGGCTGACCATAAACCTATAGATTTTTTTTGTTCAGCTTGCGGGCTGAAAGGAAAAAAATCTAACAGATTCCAGTTGGGCCCCGCTGCAATTTTCAGCCTGCGTCCTTCAAGTCACATTAGGTGGGAGGCAGCAGAGTAGACTACCCACTGAGCGAATTTCGGCCACTTCTTAACAAACTGGCTGAAATTGGCTCAGTGTATGGCCATCTTAAAACTACATTTGTATCAAGTGTTTAGATATTTGTTTATCGTGGAGTTCAGCTTTAAGCAAGTAGACAGCTTCCTGGAGAAGACATGTAAAATAACAAGAACCATGAAGCTTTTCTTTAAAAACCATAAATTACAGAGACAGGGCTCGTTAATAAACCATGAATTAGACTGGGACTCTTTAATAAAACAAAGCCGGTACTGGAATGAAGCTCATGAATCATAAACGATGATGGGATGGGTCTTGGAGAAATTTAAAATGATAATAAGATGTGTCTCATTCATAAATCATAAATGGGCTGAACAATTTCATAACCTATACATGGAAATGAAAAATCACTTCCTTCATAAAACACAATAGCTGAATTTAGAAAGGCTCGCTGAGCTGGTATGGACATATGTCTGGCAAATCTAAAGAAATGGAGTTCCAACTTGGCTTATACAAGTGTCTGAAAATTCAATCCTAAAATGACGGTGATTGTGCATGCTCACAGGCTTTTTTATGTTTCTATCCTTCATTTAGCTTCAGTTACTTTGATTCTGACGCTACACAGTCATTGGTCACGGTTAACCTCAAGTCTGACTTCCATGTTAACTGCCTGACATCACGCATGTTCTCCTAGTATTTGAGTGTGCATAACAGTATCAAATGACAGAACCCCATAGCTGTTGGGATTCCTCCTAACGACAGGGCTCTGTTATTTCATACTGTTACATTACATATCAATACAACAGAAAACTAAGGCATGAGGTAGAACTTTTATATTGCTTTCTAAGCATTATGCGTGATGCAATAACAGTCAGAGACACATTCTCACAGCAGTCAGGGTTGCATTTAATTAGTCCACCCAACCATATAGTTATCAGTAGATAAAGGTAAGTAAATTATTCATTGGCTACTTATACATCACTGAGTTATCAGCGGCTACATCTCCCATAGGAGAAACTGGCTTTGCTCCCTTCTGTCACTGAGAGCTACCACTGTTAAATAACGGAAATCCTCCAGCAATTAAAACGGTGTTGAGTATTTTAATCCAAATTAAGTTTTCTTTTAAACATTTACATATCTACAGAGTCTCTAATGTAGGAAATGGAATATAGGAAACACGTAAAATGCAGGAGATGGTGCACAAGTGAGTATCATTAAGATAATGTGTAGCCTAAGGCATCATGAACAATGTAACCATACGATTCAGAGAGGAGCCTCGGAGATGCATTTGCCAAAGGTTAGGAAGGAGAGTACAGTTACTTCAACTACCCAAAGGGCAGGAACGATCACCCATGGGCCCTGCATATAACCATTAGCTGATCACTTTTCAGAGCAACAATTGATTGAGCAGATTAGAAAACCTGCCCCTCTATTGCTACTGTTCCCCCCCAAGTCTTTTATCCCCCCATTAGGCTGTCTGTAACAGCACTAGATGCTGTTGCTTGGAGGAAATTGAACTGTGCATACAAAACTAACCACCTTCAGGGGTGAAAATACTGCTAAATGTAAACTATAAGCAAGCAAACAAAGCAACCACTGCCAAAGTTGGTACCAAAGGCAAAAATCAGGTACTTATAAAACCCTCATTATTCATTTAATGAACACTACTGCATAAATTTGTTTTTTTTTACAACTGCCCAGAGTTCAGTTTTAACAAATTTGGCCATAAATATGCAGCCTCAACTATGAGAGCTTGTTCACACAAAGTGCGGAGCAGATGCAGAGCAGAGCAGAGCAGTTACAGAACTCATCAAAACTGCATCCAATGGTATCTTGGGCTCTAGTTCAGTGGTTCTCAACCTGTGTAACCTCAGGACCCACAATTGTCCTTAGTCATTAAGTTGCAACCCAAGTCGCACTGCAATGGAACGAAGGCAGTGTGGGCTGCTGTGCTGTGATGGAGCTCCATCCATATGTGCATTGCTTGTGCAGCTCACATGTGCGCCTTTAGAGGTGCCGGGAGCCAGAATGTGATGTCACTCCAGTCCAGGTATCTCAACAGGACATGCGAGGGAGCTATAAGCAATGCACGTATGGATGGAGCTTCTTCGCGGCCATAGCCTCAGCCCACCCCACCTCAAGTCAACACTTAGCCCTCGTTCACACCTGAACGTTTTGTAGCGCGTTCTACGCTCGACGAACACTCTACAAAACGCTCAAAAATATAAATCCCATTGTATTCAATGGTCTCGTTCCCACCTTGGCGTATTTCCGCCCGTCCCTAACGCGCTACAAAACGGCCCACGCCTGAAAAGGTACAGGTACCGTTTTGTTGCGCGTTTCCATTGGGATACAGCCAAGTAGCCTTCGGAAACGTGCGACGATCGCGCGTCTTTTTTACAGTGAATCGCGGTAAAAAAACGCGCAACAGACGTGCATATGCAATACGCCTAGGTGTGAACGAGACCTTAGTGCTGGGCAGCATATTTTGAATGGCTGCTTGATGTAAAAATGGACAGTGCTGCGCTAGGGGGGCTAGGGGGAGGCTGAGGAGCCTCTCACCTAGAAAAGTGGAAGGCATGCGGCGACCCACTGAACACGGGGTTGCGACCCACTTTTGGGTCACGACCCACCAGTTGAGAACCAAGGCTCTAGTTCACACCAGAGTGTTCATTTCCAGAGCATGTGGAAAAACTGCAGCAGGCACTATTTTTATTGCTCTGGAACGCACCAAACTGCATGCGTTTTTGATGCATTTGCATGCAAACGCCCTGGAATGCACTGAAAGCCCATTTTAGGCTTTAAAAGAAACAGTCCGGAACACGGCGAAACTCATGCAGATCTGGTCGGGATTTGGTGTGAACAAACCCTGAAAGACCCAGCCTGATACCGCCTGAGCCAAAAATTTTAGTTTGTGCAGACTACAGCTGACAATTGTTCAAAGACTACATATATTTGGCCAATGCCAACCACGCATAACGTCTTATATCCAATCAAGGTAGAAGAGTATTGTAAGAGCCTCGTCCAGATTCATTTATAGATCTACAAGGGAATCTGTGAAGATACAAATAAATGACTTTGTTTTTGAAGGTGCAGGCTCCGTAGCCCTCATCCTTGCTTTACCATGTCATCATTTTCTAACCTGAAGCAAGCATGTGCGCATCAGGTGTTGGAACAAGTGATATGTACATAGTTATTATAGGTCAGTAACTCACCTAATTGTGAAAGAAGATAAAAAAACAGTTCAGCAATGGCAACACCTATATTCCTGCCCTACAGGCAGAGAGGTCTTTAGCCAAGACTTGTATAAAACACAATGATTAGGTTACATTATAAGGCTACCCACCAGTGTCATGAGGCAACAAGGAGATGATTTGGCTGATGGTTTCTGTATACAAGCCAGACAGGTAAGCAGCAATATTTAAGCCAGTGAGTTCTTGTCTGGAAGAAAAAAAAAAAAAGCTTTGTTAGTTAAAAGGGAAACCACTGTTTCTATTGTTGTGCTAAACCTTAAAAAACACATCAGAAGGACAAGTAAGGTGGATCAGGCAAGTAAAAACACCCAACTGTTTCCTTTACTTTTCTGGAAGTCTGGAGTTCTGCATCTTAAATTCCAGCTCACCTGTCTCTATTACATATGGTCTCGATCTGTTCAGTTTTACTTATCTTGCACTGGAAGAATTCATAATTCTGCAAAAAGTAAAATGTTCCTACATGAAGCCATGGACCTGGGGCAACTCTAATATGTTATCTGGTTGCCACATAACATCCGAATTCCAGATTTCAGACTCCAGCTGTCATTTTCTAGAGCATGTTTTCATGAAATGATCATTTAAATGAGAACTGTACCTTCAAAGTACATTAGTTCTTTTAATATAAACACCAAGCAACTCTAAAAATATCACCCATTACCTCTGTCATAGGCCCAAGCAAATGCAAACATAGTTCTTTTTCCAATCTTTGTGCTGTCTCTGCACTGATGAAAAATACATTGCATATATTAGGCACTTGCTTAATTCAATTCACAGGCAGGATCCACAAAAGAATTTCTTTACTGCAGCGCATTCATGTATTCAGTGGAGAAACAGATCACAAACTTCCAGACATTGTATTTAGATATTTTTTAGATTCTCTTTAAAAAATTTTTTATGCGCCATGGAATCCATTTATAGTACCATAAATAGCCATGTACTGCATGCGCCTCTTCTCCAGACTGCATATATAATGTCCTATTCCCAGCAGAGCTACACCAATTGCTGTAGACACCGCATCATAGAGCTGGACTACATTTTGCTTTTATGTTCTACAGAAAGCCTCAAGAACAGACATTTTCTGGGTAAACAAATGCAAGCGATATGTTATGAGAGGGAACAATTACAGCTACAATTTCCTCCAAGAGTAACAAAAGCATTTGGTAGTCTGGGAACAGCCACCTATCTTAATGTTAAAGAGCTTATCTTTCCTATGAACATACTAAAGATATTCCGCCAATTCACAGGCACTCATATCTCCAACTACTAGAACTGCCAAGAGGATCCTGTGTTGGATGACACGAGAGTTGGATGCTAATTAACCTAAATCAGACTGAGGACAGGAGTACAGGGGCTAGTAAGTGGCTGATGAAATGTAAACTGGCACATTGCCCTTGTTAGGTAAGCACAGTGGACACAAAGTTTTGTTAGCATCAATGAGATGTTGCTATCAGGCAATGACTGTTGAGCTCTTACATTAAGCTGGTCATACGTACGAGTAAAAACAAAAGAAAACACTTCATCTGGTTAAACACTGTGACCCCGGGTGCCATTCTTTACTCTACAGGGAGAAAAAAAGGGTCTATTATTCCACAAATGTCTGACGGTGCCAATAGACTGTTATGTCTGTAAAAAAATCAGTCAAGGCAACTGGACCTACTGTATTTTTCTTGAAGATGTTGCGCGATATTGCACAAAACAGAGATTTCCATTAAAGTGTATGGAAACGGGTCACATATTTGCGATTTGTCATGCGTTAGAAATTGTCTGTCGCACAAAAAGGTTCAGGAGCTAGGTTTGTGTACACAAAACCGAGGAGTGAAATGAAAAATTAGCTTATACAAAGACCTTCCATGGTTGTTACATGCCACATATAGATACATGCATAAGCACTGTTGATTGGCCTGTGTCGAGGGATTTCCATTGCATCATAAAAGCCCTGTACCTCATGCAGGATATCCAAACAGCTTAGAAATAGTTTGTGAAGTGATTAAACAGAAACCAAACTGTAACGTGCAGTTTCTGGCAACT
>NW_017307078.1:619708-623296 GCF_000935625.1 Nanorana parkeri | reverse complement strand
GCAGGTTTGGGCAACTTGAGGGGGGGGGGGGGAGAGACAGGAGGGTGATGAGTAAATATCCAGGACACAACGGACCTTTCATATGAAAAATCTGAAAGGAGAACTTGTTGTGTTGCCCACGGTTAATTATTTTTCCCTAACAAGCGATGACGGCATGAAAATAATCTGACTTGCTTGTTATGACTGGCACAGATTTGCTTTCACACATTAATACATGTGATCCAATCTCCTTTTTGTAGTTTAAATAGGTGCTAAAACTGAAATTGGGACTTGCGTGACCATCGGCCCAACCTATTTCTAATGGGCTAAATTGACCAGACTTGAGCTTAAAGTCTTTTTCCAGCTTTGTAAGTGATTAGCATATATTAGCATTTAATGTGATAATGTAGAGGTGCAGTGATGATGTATAGGCGTGCACATTTTCATGACTCACATTGCTGGTTTTCTTCATTTGTTTATGAAGTTTCTATTAGGCTTGAATCCTACAAATTAAAGCATTTCAGCACAGGAAAAATTCAGTCCGACACTGGGGTCAGATTGTAAAGCGGGCTGTACACAGCTGCCCCCCTCCCTGTGATTCTGTGTAACTTGATCAGTAAACAGCAGCTATGCTTTTGCACACATTACATGGGGGTGCCACTATGAATACTAATGAATGGGGGGGGGGAGCTCAGATGTAATATACACGCAGAGCACAGAGGTGTCCATTCCCATGATGATATGAACAGGAAAGCCAACAAAAAATGTAAGTTTCTATGTTCATATGCAGCAACTGCCGGTTCATGTACACTCGGTGAGACTGATGTGAATGTACAATACCGTACAGCACTGTCGGCTCTATATAAATACCTGAAATTAATAATGATAATAATAATAGGAGAGCAAGGGAGTTTCTGCAGGTGACACTATATAATGGGTGTAGGTAAACTAAAGGAAACCTGTACTGCCACTGCTGACCGTTCTAAAAATACTAGTCCCCTCCCTGCCATTCCAGCCTCACGTCTTTAGTACTTTCACTGACCTGATCCAAGAATACAGTTCAGGAGCTCTGACTTTACTCTTACTTTCCTGATCTGCATGCTTGTTCCCTGGCTATTGTCTCAGAAAGCGATGAAGGTAGACACAGCCAGGGAACTAGCATTTTATGTGTGGGTCAATAGTGACAGCCTCTATAATTCTCTATATGCAGATTTCCTCTACGGCTCATCACACTTTACAATCTGATTCACCAATCGCCTTTAAATCTACAAACAACTTTGCAGTGCAAGGACCTGCGTGACTGTATACAGATTTATTGCATAGATTATGTAGATCCTCATATTACAGCGTTTGGGTAAAATCTAAAGGAAATTGTACAAAGACTGTACCGTCAGACTGTAATGTGTATGGTGACCTTTAGCTGAAAACCATGTTAACCCCTAGTGCCCAATCTGCAGCACTTTGGCACTTGAGACTTCAGAGATTCACTAGGTATAGGGGGCCACAATAAAGGGCCCCTATACCTAATAGGTTGACCACCACTGATCTAAACGCTTTTAAAAAATTACTTATTTTGAAATATGGAAAATGCAAGCTTGTCACTCAGTGTCACCCTATGTAACTCAAGTGACTAGATCTAGGAGACAATCACTTTTTCTCATGGTACATTAAGCCGCAAATCTACTGACCCCCACCGCTTTCTCCAAGCACCGTTGCTTCACCTCACAACAGGTGCGGAAATCTTCGCCGCGTTCCCCCCTTCCTTGTATACGGAACCCCCGGCTCCACCCTTCTGCAGCTGGCTCGGAGCCCTCACAGCCAGCTGCTCCCTTTAACTGAAAGGGAAGTTTTAGAACTGGTTGTAATGAGGGAGCGGGGGATGTGTAATCCTAGACTTTGCTCCTATGAGGGTTTCTGTATGGAACACTAACTCTTTCAGAGCCAGCTGTGCACAAAGCCATTGAACTCTGCACAAGGGTGGAGAGACACGTCTGAGATGCACACTACCTCCACATACCGCTCAGACGTGGGCGTAGTAACCAATCTATTTTATGACTGAAATTTACAAAGAGTACCACGACGTTTATATGAGGGCTGGCTAGACATTTAACTCAGATAAACTTTAATTGAATAGTTATCAGGTAATTACAGGAAATGGAGGAGGGATGAGGAGGAAATGGTCAGCATAATAAAGAACTATACATCACTTAATAAGAACTGATGAAAAAGAAAGCTGCGTTGTATAAAAATAAGCGGAGCTGCTGAAATAGTCAAATCTGGCCGATAACTTTGCTTCCTGTTCTGTATCGGTAGAGCAGCTAATATGGAGCCAAAAACCTGACAACCCCACAGATTTAGCTTATAAAGCTGCCCAAACACTGTTCTATTTTTTTTTCCGCTCTACCTGTGGGCTGAATTAAAAAAAAATAGACCAGATTCCTCCATCACTGCTTACCAGCGTTGATTAAGGAATCCCCGCAGTTCACTTTGTACGCACCAGCCGCTGTCAAAATACCCAAACCGAGCCGGCAGCTGATTGGGTGCCGGCTCGGTTCCTCTGAAGATTTTCTGACTGGCTGCTTCGATCAGCTGATCAAGGGATGCTGGTTGAAAGGGTGCAGGCAGCGGCACCCACTGTGTGAATTTTGGCCGGTGACTGGCAGAAATTCACATAATGTATGTCTAGCTTAAGTCAGTGGGGGAGGAATAAAATGTAGAATTCAGCTATTGCTGATCCGATTGAGGCTAGGTTCAAACTAGGGCGATCCGTGACCGCACGGCAATAGTGCACTAAATTCGTCACAGAATCGCACACCACCGCCGATCACGCTGGTCGGTGCCATTTTCTAATGGCACCCCAGTCGCACCAGGCAGATCGCGGTTCAAAAAACCGGCACGGTGCATGTTGCAAAAAGAGTTAAGAAATAGATAATCCGCGCTTCTGGAAAGGAGAGTAAAGTGGAAATGTATAATAAATTAAGACCTAAAGCCGCTCTAGAAAGACGATAGACGAATCCTATCAACAATCGAGAAAATATATATCAAAGCGCTAAAGGTGTAACTAATAAAAGACTTAATGTAACCAAGTGATAAAGTGAAATTTTAGGTTTAGGCGGTCTAGCTCTAAAACAAGTGATGTGTCTTACATGGAATCATAAAAAAATTACATAAAATAAAAATAAAATTAATAGTACAATAGGGCTGTGGAAAAACAAAAAAAATGATTGGGACGATAAGATTTCAACCACTGTGTAAAGACCTCGAATAGGTCACAGTATATAAACAATCCGTGAAAAAAATATAAACAATCCGTGAAAAAAATATATATAATCCGTGAAAAAAATATATTAGAGAATTGGAATAAATTGGTCAACGAAAAAATAAACGTGAAAAGTGTGTACAAAGGAAGTTATTAGTGATATATATTGATGGTGGTATATATTTCGTAGCGGTAGTCCAACAGCCCCCCTTGGGTGGGTACTCACCAAATGGAGTTGGATCAAAGGCTTTTAGTTGGTGACACTTGAGCCTGCAATCGTGCTTTCAAACTTGGACCCAGTTGTTTTTAATCTCAGTCCCTGCAAGATGAGTGTTCGGTTTTTCTCCCTT